>NW_026526991.1:91372658-91412658 GCF_024362965.1 Panthera pardus | reverse complement strand
AATTCAACAGTACATTTTTTTTTGATTTGCAGATAAGACTTAGTTTAGTTATCATCCTACATTAAAAAAAAAAAAAACCCTCTATGCAGAATAACTAGAGATGAACAGAGAAAGAAAAGTTTAGTTTTCTAAGGCTATGAGATTGTAATCAATGGAAAAGATCTTTAACTTTTGACTTCTGGATGGTGAAGTTTCAGCGAATATGTTATGCGAGAAGGAACAGAACATTTTCACAGATTGAGAAGGGCAATTGCTTTTTTGTCTATTACAAATATACCTCTCATCTCCTTTCCTATTTCACTTTTTAAACTAAGGCACATAGTGAGAGAAAATGAAAACACTTTAAACATTCAATTCTTTTGTTTTAAATGTAAAGAGCTCACCCATTCCAAGGGTGAAGAAAGTTGAACCTTTTGTTCTCTCCCCTGTTGGGTCTTGGCATGTGACTCAGTCATAGAGATAGAGAAATTATGGGAGTTAAAAGGAAACATTGAACATTTGATAAGTGTACAAAGGAGAATATAAAAAAAAATATTTAACATTAATCTGAACTATGCTTCTAATTGTGACACAGTTAGGCTTAGCATATATTCTTAATATACATTTGTGCAAAGGGATGAGTTTCAATCTTTCAAAAGTTAAGCTAAAAAAAAGTTGGCCATGTTTTAAAGGAACCAGATACATCTCCTGTTAAAGGAAGCTTAGACATTATTCCTTTCAGAGTTAAGCAGTTTTATTCTATGAAATTAAGTTTAATTTGGGTTATGAAGTTCAGCCTTTATATACATTTTTATTAACAAATACAGATCATGCCAAGCAGAAACATAAAAGCCATTTGCTGAATGTAAAGTTAAATATATGTATTAATGTAGATGTGTATAGTATATATGTATATTCTCTCTATAATATGCATGTGTGTACATATATACACATATGTGTATATTTTCTCTCTCTATAAGATCTTACGCATCTAAGATAGAAAAGATGTAGATCTCATATATAATATATAAAATCTCAATATAGATAGATGCCTCTGTATAGACAGATATATAGAGAATACACTCACATACTCAGCTCACTACGTAGACAGGTATTACAGGGTGAATGGAAAAATTAAGTAAAACTTACTAAGTAAGTGCCCAACTACAATTTCAGTAAAAAAACAAAACAAAACAAAAAACTGCCAAGGCCCATGCCATAGAGTTGTGGACACGTTAAAATATACAACTTGCTACCTGAAATCCCAGAGACAGCTTATGGTGTAGACAGAAAGCTCAGATTCAACGAGCCCTTTTTAGTGAAAGTAGATACCTACTATGTGCAAGGTACTTAGAGACATTAGGATGAATCTCGTTGCGTGTGTGCAGTCAACGAACTAGTGAGAAGAGCAATACAAGGGCAAAATGTGAGAAGTACCTTGCAATAAAGAGAGGGTGGCTGTTACTTGATAGGCTTGTGCTCCAATACTACTGAAGGTGTGTCATTTGAAGCAAGACTTGATGACAGATGGCATTTCAGAAAGTAGAGAACTGGGGGGAGCTGAAAGAAATGTTTCTCAGGCTGATGTTAGAGAGGATAAGCAGCAGTCTGGACATGGTCAAGATCAGAGTTACCTAAGGAATGTTTAGAAAATGGCAAATATATTAGCAGTATGATAAGGTGAGGTTATATGAAGTAGGAAGAGAAGCCCAGAAAACCCACATAGGTGACTCTGGCCTGGATGACTAAGGCTTCATGTTTGGTGCAGTAATATTTTAAGAGTATCCTCAGAATGTGTCCCTCGCCTATGCTCAGGCAAAACTCTACCCTTCCTTGGATCAGACAGAATAGCCCTAGACCACTGGGTGCTCAAATCCAACCCATTTGGCTAATTCCTGAGTATCTGCCAACCACTGGTTGGACTAATTATCAGCTCATGATCCAACCCATTTAAACAAGAAAACAGTGGGAATAATAAAAGTATAGGTAAAAAGTTATCCCTGCAGAGGAAGGGGAAAGATTTAACTGTTCGGGTTTTGTAATTCCTGTTATCTATACTTAAGACTGTATGAGAATAATAGAAAAATAAAAAGAAATGCTAATGGTGAAGAAACAGATTTTGGTGTAAGCTATTGTCATCTGTCTCTCTGCGGAATGCATTTTAGGCAAAGGAAAGACTAAGGAAACATTCTAGGAAGACTTAATTCCCATGAAAACTATACTTGGTCTGTAGGAACCTATCATTCTACAAGAACCAAGTCAAATTCCATGAGTGATTGGTTAGGTATCTCTGGCCCTAAAGAATCACGGAATGTACCCCAATTTGAAGACTCTGACTCAAAATAGGCTGCTTTAGACTAGCTCAAGATAGTCGAGGAAAACGAGACAAAACAGCAATACCTTTCACACCTTGAATGCAGACCCTTAATTTCACCATAGCTGGTTCTTTCCCCACCTCCAATTAACTCATAAGCCAAGCTAACTATATTTTTAATCACTGTCTACCACTATGGTGTCCAATACGGTAACCACCAATGGCTACTGACCACTTCATATGTGGTCAGTGTGTATGGAAATATGCTCTAAGTGTAACATACACACCAGATCTCAAAGCACAGCACAGAAAAGTAAAATATGCCATGAATAACTTTTAAAATATTGATTGCTTATGGAAATGATAATCTTTTGAATACATTTGGTTAAAGAAAGTATATTTCCAAAATTAATTTCAACTTAAAGAAAACTTTCCTTTTAATGAAGCTACTAGAAAAATTAAAATTAATGTTAATCACGTTATAGTTTTATTGGACAGTGCTGGTCTATTTTCCTTACACCCCAGGATACCCAAGGCCTAAAACAGTTAATACATTTCTAATTGAAACTCATCTTAGAAATCTCTCTTCCAATGTTTGATGCCTATAGATAGAAAAAAAAAGTAAAGGTCAGGGATACTTGATTGTAACTTCAATCTTAAAAGTATGTATGCTGATAGTGTGAATCATTATAGCACACCCATAATCTGAAATAGATGGCAATGACCTACCTATTTTTTCCAGTTCTAGGCTTACCCAGTGTTAACTCCTTGCAAAACTGACCATTTTCTTTTCCATGCATCAGCAACAGAATAAGATGTAAAGAAAGAGGAAGTGATGCCTAGACTACCTAGCCCCTAGCACTGCCATAAAGGGCAGGAAACACCCAATGTCTACATTAAGAAGCTTACACCATTAGCTAGTTTCAGAGCTGTCATGATAAACTAACCCTCCTTATCCAAATCTGGTCCTGTTCTCATTATACATCTCTGTTTTGCCCCATAAAAATGGGGCAAGAACGGGGTGCACTGGACAAAAGTCTCTAGGTTGCTGACCTGACAGAGAATTGATTTACTTAGACGTAGCATCTCTCTCTCCACACCTGACTCAGTGAAAAGTTGCAAACAGTGTTTAAATATTATACTTTCACTTTCAACAAATCACTGTCAATTTCTCCCCATACCCATTTTTCCAAAGCCTTATGAACAGGTGTTACTGTTGTTTATGATCAGCACAGCAACCTACTGGGAGAAGTGATTCACCGAAAAGTAAAATTGAATATTTTTCCTTCAACATTTGATAAGGATAATACTTCTGGGCACATATGGCAATTGTACCAACATTTCATAGAATCATAAAATCCTAGTTCTCAAAAGAATCTTCTGCAGCTAAAACAAAAGCAATGTGTCAAGCTTGCTATTTATTGTTGGGATATTTAAAAGACAAGATTTTTCCAATTTTTAGATATAGTTATTGAAAAAGCTACAATAAGAAGATGAAGAGAAAAGCAAGAAACCGTGAAATACAGGATAACATACGTGAACAAAAAGTAGAAATATATATTTTTAAATGATTGAAGTGGATATTTCATCTAATCACTATAGCATCCCTGCTCTAATTTTCAGGTGAGTTTCTAATGAAGGGGAGAACGAATCAGTCACAGTTATATGGACATAAATATCTATGACAATTTTTATAGATATTGTGGGTAATTTAGTTATTATCTATCCCTCCCTTTATATAATTGAGGAAATTTGTTGGGAGATCAAAATAAATAGTGCACTGGTTTTAGCCATGGTACAAGAAATGCTAACTGGAATGTGCTCCATACAGTCATATAAATAAAGGCTTTTAAGAATTTTTTAAAAGCAATATCCTGTGTTATCATAAGTTTCAGAAAGCTTTGTCTACTTAAAATTGTATAGGTTTTTCAAGGTGGAAACTTTTGAAGTAATATTTTCCTAAAAATCAGCATTAAGTTCTTTTGCTATCTTTATAGACTTTTTGAGGCTGGTAATTACCTTCTCTTTCAGCTTTCATTTTCACACTAGTGTTTGCATACACTATATATAAAAGTGAGCAAGAAAGTAGAGAGGGATCTTATTTGAAAATATTATTTTTACCCATCTCATAACTAATGAACTTAAAGTACTGCAACGTTTCAACAGAAAAGAAAACTAAAGAGGAAGGAAAAAAAGCTTTTACAGGAAGGCGATGGAGGTCATTTTGTAAACAGTTATTTGAGAACTAATCATGGGAGAGACCTTTCCTTTGATCTTTTCCAAATAAGCCACTTAATATTTTCACGTGTCAATTTCACCATATTTGCAAGTGCCACTCACTCATTCATTCAGGTACTAACCAAGGCTCGCTAAAGCTCCACTGGGAGACACTGACTCCAGGATGATAGTGTAATCCAGGCTGCAATGCAAAACGCATTTATTCTGATGTAAAGTGTTCCTTTCTTTCATATCCAGAGATTATGATTTTGTGACAGTAATTGCTCGGTTATTTATAAAAAGTAAACAAATCACTTATCTACAATAAGTAAGGCATTTATTTATTCTTGGAACTAGCCAGTAAAATTTCAGACAAACTTTTCTTCTAGTATTAACTATTACGACTTGCTTCAAAGAAAAAGTGCCTTTGTAGAAGCCTAGTGACAAACCATAGAAGAACCTATTATCTTCAATTTGGTTTCAAATGTTATTTCAATCTCTTACCTTACTTCTTTGAAGAAATTTTGAAAATTTTTTAAAGTAATAATAAGAAGAAATTACCTAAGAAGAAATTACCTAATCACAATATTTCCTTTTAAGGCAAATATCAGGATTTAGGATATTATGTAATTTATTAGTTCAATTTACTAAAAAAAAAGAGGTGCAGAAAATGTTATTAGAGGCAGTTATCCTTGATTTTAACCAAGGATCATTCGTTATGGAGGCATCAAAGTATACCCTATCTCCAAATTTCATGACCATTATCTCCGAAGATTCATGGAATGTATCTTGTTTGTTCTCTTTTCAGAAAGTGTTTTCTGAAAAGCAAATTTAACATCTGACATCATTTGCCTCTTTAGGATTTTAATGGACAATTGTGCTTAAAATCTTATAAGGAAGTGCTCTCAAAACTATCATTTAAAAAATCACATGTGGGTTACTCTCTGTAATAACAAGGGTATTTATATGTCACAGTGTGCCCAGAACAATCCTGCATACATACCGGTGGTCCACGCTCATTATTAGCAGTGCTTTCTTTATCAAAGTGTTCTGGGTTTGGGTAAAAATTACATGGTAAACCTAGCAATAGCCAAAGATCAATTAGAATTCAGACATTTCAAACTTTCTGTTCTTCAGTTCCCTTTTTTTTTTTTTTTTTTTTTTGACCCAAATAGGCAGATTGAACTCAATAACCTTTAAGGGCTTTTGTAGAATTTTAACATTCTGTGATCCTTCATTCTAGCTGAATTGTAACTGGATGATTCAGGTAAAAACTAATTTGGAGCATTTGACTTTTAGTTGTCAGACTGAACTTGTAACATTCACTTAAAAGGGAAGGTATACAACTTTTATTCAACATGAGTTAGTATTTCATTTATATATTATGTGTATTCATATATAAATATATATGGATATATGGATATACATGTATATATATGTATATACGCATATATAGGTATATGTATTTAAATTGAAGTTTTAGTTTGAGAATGCTTTAAAGTTTTGAATTACTTAAAGTAGGACTTAGAAGAATTACCAAAATAAACCCATGAAAACCATTATTTGTAGGATTAGACAAGTTCCTTTTTGCAATAATAAATCAGCAAAATATAGAAACTCAAAAAGACAAAGTAGTTTTGTGGAATAAAGAGGTATAACTCTTTAGTATTAATTAGTCTAAGCTTGATGCTTTCTATAATAAATTTTTACAACATCAATACAGTATTATGGAGGAGAAACGCTGAAGTTGAATTTTTGTGTAGTTAAAACCGTACAAAAAGAATTTAATGGAATCTGTAGATTATATTTTTGTATATACACATACAGTATCATTCATAAGCATGATGTACATGTGATGCTCTATAAACATGATGTTCTGCATAGTATTAGAAACATTTTCTTTTGTAAAATGTTATTTTCATAGTACTGAGTTTAAGTAAAGACTTTATTTTTGGAATGTGTACGTATTTTCTTTATAAAAAGATAGAGCTACTGAGGTATTTCCTTTGTTGTGTCACCTTTAGGACTTACTATTTGAAGTACTTCTTAGAAATTACTATGCCACAGTGTCCAGAGTTTTAACTATTCTTTAAACACTTCTAAAACACTTCATAAATAGAAAGTGTATTGGGGTATATAACATCAATATATATCCAACTTTATAAAATATACTGAGTTCAGTTATCTCTAGAACCATGCATATATTATTCACCATAAAAGTTCTACTCAGTGTCAATAAAGTAAACATTTTTGTAAGAAATCTAGGCAAACCACTGGGGAAAACCTGTTCGTGGAATATATGTTAGAATAATTTGCCCCAAGAATATTACATGAAGGCAGAATCTGCTAAAATATTTGATATTAATTCACTCATCTGATTTTTTAACACTGTAAGAGTACCAGTGGCCAGGAAAATAGATTATCAAAATAGGAAATTACAAATATGAAACCTATAATGATGGAAAGTAGAGATGTTTTCTAAGTAATTAGTACAATTCTCAAAAATACTTTTCTACGATTTCTTATGTGTTTTCTCATTTAGATACATTTTATGAAGGAAAAAATTATGCTGAAAAATCCCTTGAAATTCTAATTTTTTAAAGTAAATTTATTAAAGTGGGGAATAAGCCATTTAGTCAAATCACAGAGAGGGAAAAGCATATTAATTATGTATATTTCAATGTGTATTCATAAATGCCCATTGCATAAACCTCATAGTAACCTATGTTACCCACGTAAACATCATTTGGGGTTAAGAGAGAAAATATTGAATAAGGCACAATTTAAAATCATTAGTGAGCAAAATCAGACATGGCAGAAATAAAAGACTTTGAACTCCGACACACTGAATATAGAAAAATGAGGTATTGGAATCATTTGACAGCTGATACCTACTGGTAACCAGAGGCCCTGAAAAGACAACTTAAAAGATATTTGAACCTAACGCGTGCGTGTCTATGTGCTTGTGTGTCCACATGTATAAATAAAGTACTAACCTACTAGTTATCTCTTTTTACTCTCAGCCTGTCAAAAAAACCTGTCAGCTGCAAAGGCGATAAGGGGGGCAGTTTAAAGAAGATACTGGAGCCTTAAGCTTCTTAATGTGCCAAGAATCAATCCCATGAAAGCAAACAACTTGAAAAAGGGTTATATGTATTTAGGAAAGCTCTCAGGCTCCCTTCCCGCTCCGCTCCAGCCAGAGCGAGTGTTCAAGTTTTCTCACCCTGATGACCCCTGAAGCAGCCCGGAGGGATTGCAAAACAAGGCCGTTACACAAGGCAGCTTGCTAATTGAGAAGTTGATCGGGGGTAGAGAAATCCTGCTTTACCACGTTAAGTGTCGAAATCAAGCATGACTAGATTGACGTCGCCAAATCACCGTCTGGAGGCCACTCCACGCCAGGAGCAGCCGGGCTTTTCACACCTGATAGGCCCTCACTCTATCTACATCAAGTCACATTAAGAAAGGAATGTATTACGGAACTGGAGCCCGAGCCCAAAGAGCTTACTCCACTGCCTAATTGCTACTTCTCCGCTTCCTGCAAGAAACAAACCTGTCCGGCAGCTTAAACCTGTTCCCCCTGGAAAACCAGCATTCCTCCACCCACTCTGCCGATTTTTGTTATAATCCGGTTATAGCACCAAACCCCGGAATGAGTTAGGGGAACGCAGTAGGGTTAGAAATGTCATATTACGCACCTCAATGACATTGATTTAAATCACAGAACCCCTGGAACAGTTTTATAAACAGTGACTTTTTAAAGCTTTTGTTTTCTTCTTCTTCTTCTTCTTCCTCTTTCCCCCCACCCCTTTAAATGAAATTGCAGACTCGCGATGTATGATCAGTGACATGCCTGAAACCAGATAGTGATTTAGACTCCACACCAGTATGAGGAAGAGACTGGAGACCTTCTGCTTTTGAACTCTGAGTCCCCAGTCACGGCTTTGCTGCTCTCCAACCTAAAATCCCCTGTGACAGATGGCATAATAGATATTCCCGACAGCCCATACTGGCAGGCTGATATTACTTGGTATTTTTTCCTACGCTCTGTTTCTGACAGGTTCAAAGCACTTAACCAACAAAGTGTTTTAGGTGGGGAGGTGCAGTGAGAACCTGAATAAGGAACTTCCCCCTATTTCTAACACTTTCAAATTAAATTAAAAAAAATTTTTTTACCAATTTTCAATTTTAAATCTCAGTTTTCTTACTGAGACGATGGGGATAATTTCAATCTGTCCTCTATTAACTACAGGGCACACAAGGAAATATATAGCTTTTTTTCCAACCGCAAGGATTTTTTTTTTTTTGGCCATTAAAAAACATTCTTTTATAAACTTATAATGTGAAAATTAATCTTTCCCATACTTATTTGCGAGGTGGTGGGTGAAAGTCATTTTAAGGGTGGGGAAACTGAGGCACAGAGGTAACAGTGACTCACCTCAGATCTTAGTCAATTAGTAGCAGTGATGGAAACCTGGAAGTCTATGTTTTCTGATACCCAGACTGGTGCTCACTCCGTATGAGACTTCTTGCCCTTAATCCGAGTATGATGGATAAGATATTGTGATAAACTGGTAACAAAGAGAAACAAACAAAAAACATACAAGGGAAAAGGTATTTTCTTACCTTGCAAATGATGACAGGGCAATCCATTGTACTCTACAACCCAACGCTGACTTCCAAGTTATAATCTAAACTTACTATGATATTTGTCATATATTTATAAAAAAGCTCAACATTCTCTTTTACAGCTCAAAATTAGTAAACAAACCCACAAGAATTAAACCCCACTAAAATTGAGGATTTACTGATTTTAGAAAACACAAACATAAGATCAGTTTTCACACTGAAGGTAATACTGTCTACAATAGAATTTTTAATGGACCAAGCAACTAAAAGACTAACTTCTCTCTGAAAATAATACCTCATCCAATTAGACAAACCTGTCAAAAGATTTTCCTGTGCTTATATTGCAAAGAAATATCTCAAATCAACATCAACATGAAAGCTGGTCAATTATGTAAGGGCTTAGCACGTAAAGGTGAATGTTTATTCAGCCCTGACTCTGCACCTAACACTGTCCTAAGCATTTTACATGGGTTGTCTCATTAATCTTCACAACAACCAAATTAGCAGGTGGCAGTTTATTCCCCCATTTTATAGATGAGGAAAATGTCACATTCAGAATTATGTAACATGCCCAGGGGCACAGGGAGAGTTAATAGGAGAGGTAAACTTCACAGATTCCTGCTCTTGCCTCAATAGAACAGAAGGAATCTCAGAGGCAATTTACCACTTCTTAAGGATCCCTTTTCACTTCCTGACCTCTCAAAAGTGCTTATGTTTAAAGCCAAAATCTGTCTCTCTAGATCTTTCACTCACTGCGGACTTACAGAACAAGTCTAGATCTCCTTCTGCAGAATACCCCTCTCTTCTGCAGCCTACATAACCACATCCCTTCATATTGGATGCTGACATGTCAGAAAAATCTGCAAATCCCTCAAACCAGAGGTCTCAAATTCATCTTTGACTCCTCCTCCACTCCTCAAACTCTCAAAGCCAACCCTGCCAGTTCTCTTTCTTTAATGCTGTATGGCATATCCCTTTCTTCTTCTGTCTCAGTGACTCAACTTTAGCATGCATCATTTCTGCCCTGGACTCACACACTAGGACTTCCTAGCTGAATATCTCTTCTACCAGCCTGTCCCAACCTGTTCTTCACTCTCCATGCTGCAGCCAGCTACTGTTCTATAACATAGATCCAATGTGTTGCTTCTGCCTATATAGCCCTCTATAGCTCCCCACTACGTGAAGGATAAAGACATAAAGGCACAAAAGGGCCAACCTGTCTGTCCCCAGTCTTCTTGTCTGTCTTCTCTTCCACAGCTGTGCCTCCTCCCCAACATGCTCTCTTCTCTCTCAATTCACAATATGGTTTCATGCCTGATATCCTATCAGTGCTGTGTGTTAAGCCCCTACTACATCTATTCTTCTAGCAAACTACTGCTCCTTTTCCACATTCAGAGCAAATGTCACTGGATCTAACTCCCTCTGATTATCCTGAGCAAAGTGAATGACACCCTCTGTTGGATAGCTAACCACTTGTTTTCAATCACTATATGGACCTCACAACATTTGTACCAGCTTCTTTTTAAAAAATAGTTTTAAAATTTATTTTTGAGAGAGGGAGAGCAAATGGGGGAGGGGCAGAGAGAGGGTGACACAGGATCTGAAGCAGGCTCTGCACTGACAGCAGCGAGCCTGACTGACACGGGGCTCAAACTCACGAACCGTGAGATCATGACCTGAGCTGAAGTCAGATCCTCAACCAACGGAGCCATCCAACTGTGCTTCATTTGTACCAGCTTCTCTTCCTCTGTTTCTTCCTTGCTGGATAGTAAGCTCCCTGATACTATGTGTTCTCCTTTACCTAACACGTCTTATTCCCATGCCCTGCCGTTACGGAACTACATAGCAGGGACATAACTGGAAATTAGCATTCTTTCCTTGTTCACTAATTAGATTTCATATAGGAATTTTACTTATACCCGCTAGATTAGTACCAGCTATTTTTAAAATCCTATTTTGAACCCGATGTACAGTGGATAGAAGACTTCTAGGCAGACATCAAAAATAAATTATTTAGAAGCCATTACAGGAATCAGACCACCCTCCCCCTGTCCTTTCCTGAACTTTACCTTATAGAAATAAGTTAGTAAGGGGCACCTGCGTGTCTCCATTGATTAAGTGTCTGACTCTTGATCTTGGCTCAGGTCATGATCTCACAGTTCAGGAGTTTGAGCCCCACATCGGGCTCTGTGCTCATGGCATGGAGCCTGCTTGGGATATCGTGTCTCCCTCTCTCTCTCTGCCCCTCCCCGCCTGTGCTCACTAGTGTGTGTTCTCTCTCTCTTAAAATAAATAAACTTTAAAAAAAAAAAAAGAAAGAAAGAAGGAAGCTAATAAGGACAAAGCTGCACTGAGAAAGCTACACCAGCACCGTGTTAGGCAACATCATTATCTGTTTGCCAAAACTCAGCACAAAATAGGTCTGTCTTTGATCACATTCCAGATGGTATGGAATTGTCACTAAATGTGGGAGAAACTTATAACTGGTATCATCTCTACCCATACCTGGTATATTCTTTTTTTTTATTAATTTTTTTAAATGTTTATTTATTTTTGAGACAGAGACAGAGTGACAGAGTGTGGGCGGGGAGGGGCAGAGAGTGAGGGAGATGCAGAATCCAAAGCAGGCTCCAGGCTCTGAGCTGTCAGCACAGAGCCCGACATGGGGCTCAAGCTCATGGACTGCAAGATCATGACCTCAGCCAAAGTCGGACTTGTTTAACCGATTGAGCCACCTAGGCGCTCTGTACCTGGTACATTCTTTACCATCATTGCCCCATTACTTTACAGAGTAACAAAAGGCACAGGTCATGATATTATATAAGTAATTTAGGCAGGCCACTCTGG
Source organism: Panthera pardus (assembly GCF_024362965.1). Lineage (NCBI taxonomy): Eukaryota > Metazoa > Chordata > Mammalia > Carnivora > Felidae > Panthera > Panthera pardus. Next base: position 91,400,672 of record NW_026526991.1, on the reverse strand, counting down.
GGGTGCACAGGCACACTCAATTTGATTGCCCTGAGGAAGCACACCACCTTCTTGTCCTCAAGATCCATCTTCTAAATCTCACTTCCAGCTTCCATTTCATTCTATTCCACTCCCTCCTCTAGCCCTCCACTCACTATTTATTGAGTATCTACGACCTGCAAGTTCTCTACTAGATGCTGGATACAATAAAGCAAGTATGACACTGCCTTGCCCTCAGAAGGTTTACAGTCTAGTGCTGGAGAGAAAAATAGGTACAACAACAACAAAGTAGATTCTCTTCTCATAACAAACCAGTCTGCCCACATCTGGAAGAGGATTTCCTTAAAGCACGAATTTCTTCTTTTTAAGTGTTCAGTGACTTATAATGACTCCTGATTATGCACATTACATTCATTGTGCCCAGTATGCCTCTCTAGACCAATTTTTTTAGGACCACAGCTCTCTCTTTCGTCCAAATGAACCACCGAATTAGAGTTGCCAGATTTAGGATTCCCAAATATTGCATGGGGCATACTTGTATAAAAAAAATAAATAACCCATTGCTTACCTGAAATTTCATTTCAACTGGGGATCCTGTACTTTGTATAGCAACTCTACACTCAATTGCACCAGCCTATTTGCCTCACTAAGTTTCCAATGGTTTCCAATGCTCAGGTAGGCAGCTACTTGTATGTGAAATGCCTTTTCTCCCCATCTCTCATGCCAATCCCACGTCCTTCCAGAAGTCCTCCCAGGCAACAGACACTGTGGTATTCTTTGAACTCTTATAGTTAATTAAACTTACAGAAAATATTAAGTAACTACCTAAAGTGACAGTACTGCAAATTTCTCAAATTCTTTGACATTGGCCATTGAGGGGATTCTAGGAGAACTTCTTTTTCTTCTAAAAGTCATATAAACTACTGAAGTTTGAAAAATACCATTTTACTTAGTTCACTCGAACAATATAGATTCAAAACAACTTCCCACCTCTTCAATGTTAAATGGATTGGGGGAAGAGGGGAAGAGTTGGGTAGAAAGGGAGATAGAGGGGGAGGAGAAGAGGCAGTGCTCTCTTAGGTACAGACCTATGTCACCCTGGCCCAGGTTCAATTCTGACCCTAAAAATTTCACAGCACTACGGTAACTACATTACTTCATGAAAAGAATGTATTCAAGAAGAAATAATTCATAGCTCTATATTTAATAAAGTCTCATTTGAAATAAAAAGCAAAAAAAATGTCCTTTATTCCAATGAAATATATTGCATTGTTAAGGTCTAGTATATTACACTTATACACACTCTTGACAGAATATATCATTGCAAATGGGTGACCTTTTCCAACCCAAACACTCTCTAGAGCCCAGTTTTTAAAAAAGGCATTGATTACAAAGGTCATAAACTTCCATAGGGATTTTTTTTAAAGAGAACAAAAATGTATTTTCTAGCATTAAATTATATATATATATATTTTTTTTTCCCTTACATACACATTATTAATATATTTAGGGGAACCATTATGAAATGGCTTGGCTGTTTTCCAACAGGCTTAAGAAACCAAAGAACAAAGAATTGCCTAAATTTCTCTTTTTGTTCACAAAATGGTTACCAGAAAAACAAGGGGTATGCTTCGCAGGGAATTGTTTCATGAGCCTCAGAACAGAATTAAAATTGAGTGTGTCCGATGCTACTGATAAGAAACAAGTGTCCTGGTAGGTACTTCTTCCCTCCCAGGTGTATGTTTAATTGACTGACAATTTAGCAATGGTATACCAGTAGCTTAAAAAGATAACACAGATGTGTAAGGGAGTAGTTCCCTCAGTTCATACGGGCAACATTATGGAACATCATGACCTATGATCCCCGCACAGTTAAAGCACAGCCAGTGAGAACGTGTTCTGGCAGCACATTGTCTGGATTTGAATCCTAGCTCAATCACCTGCACCTTGGGAAGTGTGGCTAAATAACTTAAACATCCTGTGCCTCAGTGTCTTTAGGACAAGTATAATAGTAGTCTCCAAAGACTAAAAGAGATTATGTCTGTAAAACACTGCACAGTTCCTAGCTCATAAAAAATACCTCAAATATCATACTAAAATATAGGATACACAAGGGCAAAGATTTTTGTTTGTTCTTCTCACTGCCATGGTCCCAGTCCTTGGAACTGTATCTGAAATACAGTAGATCCTAAAAAATATTTTCTATCATCTGAGTCTCACTTTTGTGGACTTAATTTCACAACGTTAAAACAAATCCTCCTAATTCCATTGCTATTATAGAAGCTCTTGGTCCAGCTGAATTTTTTTCTGTACTTACCCAGTTTGTATAAACAGAAAAATGTAGGACCATTTTTTTAGCAGTTTTCTTTAAAAGCATTTCTCATATGAATGCTGGAATCTAAAATCTATGTATTTTTTAAGTTTTTTTTTTAACCTTTCAGTGAATTTCTTCTTTTCTCCATTTTTAATGAGTCACTTTTGGCATAGAGTAAAAGTACAAATTCTATTTACCTTGTGTTTTATCCGGCTACTCTGCCAAATTTTCTTATTGATTCTTGAGTTTTCCCAATTTTCTGCAAGGGCAATAGTTCACTTTTTAGTGTTTATACCGATTACTTCATTTTCTATCTTGCTACATTAGCTAGAGCCTTTAACACAACATTGAATAAAAGTGACAAGAGTGGACATCCCTGGCTTTTTCCTGATTTTAAGGGAAATGACTTCAGTATTTAACTGTTTTGTGCTTGCTAGTAGGTTTCAGCAAATATTCTGAATTTATTTAACTGGTTTCCTCCTATTTCTCTTTGGCTGGAAGTTAGAATGGTGCTGCATTTTGTCCATTGCCTTTTTGTCACATGTTGTTACAGCCTTGCTGTTTGCCTTTTAGTTTGATAATATGAATTGGATTTATTGGTTTGTAATGAAGCAGGTTTTAGTTTGTAATGAATTGGGTTGAAGCATGTCCTTGTGTTCATTCCTTGCATTCTAGAAATAATCTTACCTGTTCCTAGTGTATTATTCATGTTACACATTGACAGACTAGTTGCTAATACCTTCCAAGTTTTCAAATCTGTAATCATAGGTAAAGTTACTTGCTATATATTTTAATATTGTCTTAATCAGGTTAAGGCACTATATTAGCATTATTTTAATTTTGTGTAAGTTGGTTTTAGATATTCTGAGCTTGATTTTCCTATGGAACATTCAACTGCAGAGGCCAAGTTGCTAGATATACAAGGCTGAGGCTTGGTGGGGTGTAACGGAATGTAGGTAGAGATTTAACAACCAGCACATTATGAGCAGGAATTAAAACCAAGCAGACAGATATCTCCTGGAAAAGAGAAGTTATACCTCAATAAGATCAGTCTTCCTTCACTCTTTTAAGCGTCCGATGGGGATGAGACACCCAGAAAAAATCTGAACTGTGTAGGCTCATGGCATGCCAGATAGTAGAAAGCTTTTAAAAATGAGTGATCGACACTATTAAAAGAGGAAAGAAAATATACAATGATCCTTGAGATAATATCCATTGGTTTTAGCAATTAGATATCAGGGAGAGAAATTTCAGTAAAGGTAGAAGCCAGATCACAAGTGGATGACACACAATTGAGGTTGAGGAAGTTTAGATGATGAGGGTCGATTATACTTTTAACAATTATGGACAATAAATGAATTGGACAATACCAACATATATTTGGGAGAAAGATTTTTTTTTTCAGACTGGGAAAATCTACAGTATATTTACATATCAAGTGTTAAGATTTTCTAGAAGATACTAAAGATACCTAAGAAAAAGGAGATACTTCGTAAAAAGAAGACCCACAGGATATTGAAGGGAATGGAGCCCAAAGCCATTGGGTTGGCCTTAAAAGAAACAAGGACACCTCATCCACAAAGACGAGATAAAATAATTTAAAAATAAGTGGAAAAGCAGACGAAATGTAAATAGTGGCAAAAAACTGATTCATTTCAAGTCTTATAGTTTCAATTTTGAAGGAGACAATGGCACCTGCTGAGAACAAGGAGACAGGACCCTTGTCCAGAGAAAGGGCCTTAAGGGGAGCTGTGAATGTTCAGCAGGGCTGTAGAAGGTCATGGGCAAGGGTGGTAGCCAAGGACAAATAAATGACTCATCACTAGAGGCCTGGTTAGAATTATTCGTGGGAGCATCAATCTGTATTCTATTTGTTTCCAGCAATGCTCAGCCACGCTATAGGAATGGAAAACAAAAGTGCTATACCAATGCCAAGTTGCTAGACAAGAGCTAGGCAAGGTAGAAGAGGATGGAAAGGAGGTTCAAATGATCAACAATGGGGTTCAATGCTGGGCAGGGAAGGGTCAGAAAATCTGATAGATTTGACTAAATCAGGAGAAAAGAGACATACTGGAAGATCTGAATGTCTGAAATTAAAAAGCAGTTTTACTGCAAGTGAGATAAGACAAAATTCCGGCATTTAGGATTCCCGAGATGGAATATTTTTAAGGACAAGAAGCTGTGATCCTGGGAATGGAGGGATGATGTTCAGCAGTAGGGTTAAGGAGGTTCAACAAGTTAGGGCAGCTAGGTTTCAGATGGCGAGATTACAACCTCCCCAAATTATGGCAAGAGAGAAATGACAGGAGTGAGAAAAGAAAGGGCAACAGGTAGTGTAACCAGACTGTATGAATTTTATAGGAGGATGCATTTTTACTAATGAGTGGAGATGGTCGTGTGTATCCAAGATAATGCCAGTTTTTCCCTCTCGGCTTCCTGAAGTATGAGATTTCAAAGAGTAAGTAGTACTGTGCCCTACTGACAGCGAAAAGGAAAACTCCTCCCCTAAAGGAGAGGCAGGTTTCAGTTAAAGCAATGGATGAATCCAGTTAAGGCAATGCTTTGATGGAAAAGAGCATCTTGCTAAAGATTGTGGACATAGCAAAGATTATTGATGGTGACATGAAGTTTCCAGAGGACTCAGCAGAAAAATGTTGAATCAAGGTAATGGTAGATATATCCAGCGAATGAGGAACAGAACAGAAATCAGAGGGTTAGAATTAACATTGGCGGCTGACAGGGTAGTGGTAATGGATCTACCTTGCACTTGGTGATGAATAACTATAGGGTTGAATTTCAGGGCCTGTTTAGAAGTAGATGGCCTCCAATATCTTAACTCTGGCACAGTGAGGGTTCCAGAAAATATCTTGTTCAATCTCAGGGAAATTATAATGGCCATGAGGTTCGAGAAGAGGCAAAAGAGCTCTTTTCTCAGGAGAGGCTGCCTCCCACCTCACAGACCAGTGATTTCTCCACGGTAGTTTCCCCCCTTCCAATTACTGAAACTATTTCATTTAAGCGATGTCAAAAAGCATCCTCCCATGAAATAAATAGCTCCAGGTATCATAAAAAAAATATGGTGAGAGGATACAAAAGTCTGGAGAATATATTAACATATCATGCAGTTGTGGACGGTTGTTAGAAAGTAAGTTTGGATTTGAGCTTCCTAGAAGACAAAGAAAAGAGGGAAAATGTAAACATTCACAAGGCCCAAGAAAAACACCATTGAATCGGTTAGAGTCCCAGGAACTTTTCTTACTCTAAGATGGTGAGAAATTTCAACAGTGAGTGTCTGCAGGACATTGTGATACAGTAAACAAAACCCACCAGAGTGTCCCTAAGACACTGAAAATTTTGCGGCTGTTTATTAAAATACTCTTCAACACAGGATAATGGCAAAATCCTGATGTACAATCCTGTGAAAAATTTTGAGGTGTCAAGGTCAAGTGCATAGCTCTCTGGAATAACCCAAAGGATATATTTAAAACTATCGGAAGGAAGAGTTTACCATCCAGTTTTTCGGGTAATCTAACATAAATACTATTTTCTTCAGATAATTTAAGAAATGAGAATTTTAAAGAAGCATTTCAAGTTGTAACCTCTAGTAAGAACACAGGGTGTGGAGGTAGCATGATATAAGAAAGTCTACCTATGGAATTTAAGAAACGTAACTAAAGCACATGCACAGAGAGTCATTGCATGACTGTGGCAAAGAGAGCCAAGGATCCCAGTCTTCCTCAGCAAGCATGTCTGGGTTTTCTCCAACAGCTGAGTCACAGAGGCCCTGCACAATGTGTTTGGACAAATTTCACAACAGTCGTTACCCTCCGTGTTCACAGAAAAAAAAAAATCTGTTGTATAATATTTCAGATTCAGGCCAACTGAATTCTGGAGGAGATCTGCAAAGACACTGTATTTCATCTTTGGACATCCTTTCTTGGAAAGCCCAAGTGCCTCCCAAGGCCCAATCCTAGGCAAGGCCCGAAGACTATACCATCAAGGTACAGAATGCAAGATACACATCTTTGGTTCTCCATAGCAGTGGAAAATGCTTTTCTATTTCTCTGATACCCAAGTTAAGCTCCTTGAAGCTCAGATTATTTATTGCATTACTTTTGTAACCTTCCTCCCCAAGGAACATGTAATCTGTACACAGTTGGCATCAAATATTACTGGATGGCAGATTTCTTTTTAAAATGGTAAAATTAGATAATACATCTCATCTAAATTCATGGAATTTTCTCCCCTAATAATAGAGCCATGTGATAGCTTAAAAAACACATGCTTTATCATCACTCAGTAGTAGTTTATTCACTAGAACATTTTGCATTCTTCTGAAATTCAACGTATTTCATCACATCTCCTATTTGTTTATTTTCCTTCTCAAAAGGCCTTGTTACAAATCCAATGCATTTAACCACCAAACTATGCCCATAACAGTACCTAGACAAGAGCATACATTTTAAGTTGTAATTGTGGGTGCTGCTGACCTGTCAATCTCAAATATATTTATAAGCTGCACACACAAAAATGAAATGAACACAGTGATTCAGATTAACCAGCTCTGACTACACATTTTAAGAAAATCACTGGGTGTGCCTAGGATCCAATGCTAACAATTTGTTACGCATCATAGTGTTACAGCTTTCTAAATGGTAAGTAACTGTTTAAAAATTCCAAAGCATTCTTAAAATGTTTCACTTAAACATTTCTGCAATAAAATCTTATTGAACTGTTGCTTTCATTAATTTTCTACAGACTAGAGAGCAAGGAATTCAAGTTCGATTTTTTTTTCTTTTAACTTTGCCTACTACCAGCAAATAAACTGTGCCTCTTTTTTAAATAAACCCCTGGCCTTGAGTTTTGGCCCCTTAATAGTAGCCTACATGGTTGACTACCCTTGGTGTTAAATTTTCTTAAATTGTATTTCTGTCAGTGTATCATTTTTTTAAGCAATGGACCCTATAATAGCAAGCACTGGTCTGTCAAGAGTGCATTTTAACAGCACGACACAAGTATTTTTCACTACAGGAGACAAACAATGATATGTATTACATGCAGTAAACACTGCTTTTGGTACACAGGGTTCTCTTAGCATTTATCTGTCTAAAATCTCACTGTGTGCTGAATAGGGGAGTGCGGGGGGAGAGGGGATGAACCCAGCCTCATATTAATATTGCCGGTGGCTACAGTACAGCATTAGAACGAGCCCACTGCCTTGCCACATTTCTCATGAAAGAAAACCTTGATTTCATATTAAAAGAACAAAGCAAGGCATATTAACTCATGCTTACAGAGTCCTCCTCTTTCAATCAACTATTACATCTTTCTTTTACAACTCTTTCCCCACGTATCCAGACTCCCCCCCACTTAGTCAGAAGTATCACTACCAAACAACTTTCAAAGGAGCTTAAAAAGCTTTTAAGAAATAACAGTGCTCTCCAAAATGGGGGTGCATAAAGCCCAGGGATGCTTAAACAATGATCAGCATTTCGGTTTCTATTTATTGTATGTATATCTTACCCTTTAAAATAGTTTTTCTACTTTAAAAAATGTGCAATGGAGTATTTAAGATTTATAAATATATATTTAAATTAAAGGTATATACTTAAACTTCTTTAGGAATAAAGGGACATAATCAAAATGTTTAGGGAACACTGTGAAAAAGAACATCAGAAAGAAGATACTGGCATTCAATTGTCCTTGCCACCTGAGGAAAAAGATGCAAAAATCAAGACTATGAAGGAAACCTGGGTGGCTCAGTTGGTTAAGCATCGGACTTCAGCTCAGGTCATGATCTCCTGGTTTGTGAGTTTGAGCCCTGCATCAGACTCTCTGCTGTCAGCATGAGCCCACTTCAGAGCCTCTGTCTCCTTCTCTCTCTGCCCCTCCCCCCTCCTAAAAATAAATACACATTAAAAAAAATTTTTTTAAAGACTACAAAGGAAACTTAAAGCAAGCTGAAATTTTATATATAATTCTTCCCTATGAGATATTAAATAAAATGCTTTACAAGGGCCACAGAATTTTCACAGGCTAAAATGTGGAGTGTGGGCGTAGAAGATATTTCAGAAGGCTTTGTTAATCTTAATTTAACAAATTCTAATAATGTCCACCATGGAATATTTTTTCCTATATGGCTTTCAGGTGCATATGGGATTTAGGTATTTCTTCAACTATCTCCTTTGTAAACGAAAACTTGGTAAAAGATCTTATAATTGTAGTCACTTTTCATATTCTTGATTATTAATCATTCTTAAACAACATATCTCAATCTATTCCTTTAACCTTCTCCTTACGTTTAATTTTCCAACTATCTTATCTTCATAACTCAGTGCCATTCCTTTTTTCTTTATAACAACAGAAACTCACACTGGAGGATCCATCAGTGTGTTCAAATCTTTCCCTATGGTATTTCATTGACACCTGACAATTAATTCTATGTCAGGGACAATTGTCCCTGACAATTCTATGAATGGGTCTCTTACTCCTAGTTACAACTGAATAAACTGAGGCTTGGAGAGGCTGAGTAACTTGCCTAGGAATATACAGCTGGGATGTAGCAGGAACAGGGTGGATTTCAAATCTGGACTCATCACCATTATACTACTTGACATGCCTCTAAAACTCTAAGGATTAGATCTAGCCTCACTTAGCTTGGGAGATGCTTAGGGAATTAACAAGAACTAGTGTGGCTTTTATCTTTTTATAAAGCGATACAGAAGGTAAAAACCAGCAGATGAATGCATCCTAATAGGAATATATCACTGATTTGCTATTAGTGATAGTTGGTGAGGAAGGGGCAATACCCAATGTGGTAGAACAATAAGAAATAAGAAATACACAGTAAAATGATTTCAAATACACTGTCTGTGTTAAAAATGAATGTAGGATAAGCTTGTGACTAGAATCACTGTAAAAAACTGAGTTGTGTTGAAATGAAAGTCTCTGTTTATCCTCCAGTAGATAAATCCTCCAAGGAAAATAAACAAAATATTTTTTTCAACTTAAAATCTATAACTTTTTCTCAAGTCAGTGTAGAAACCGATCATTAATCAAGAACACAAGTCATTTAACAACTTTAGCCAAATGAGCAAGTGATCTCTATTGCAAAGGATTGTTAGTTTAATAACTACTATTAACAACATTATTTAAATACCAAGCAAACTGTGAGGTCAAGATCAAGCAACTTTTCTTAAAATCAAGTTCAAATTGATGCACTTTGGTAGGTGAGAATCACAAAATGATTAGGAAAACAGGTCTTTAACTCAACCAGGATAAGATGGCAGTTACTACAGATGCCCCATCTGCCGCCCCCCCCCCCCCCCAGAAAAAGGAGGGCTGCTAGAAATTGTAACAAAAAGTAGCACTAAGGATGTATAAGGTGATGGTAGGACTTAAGACCTGTAAAGCCAGATGGGACTAGAGCATACTATGCAAAGCAAAATAAGTCAATCAGAGGAAAGACAAATATATGATTTCGCTCATATGTGAAATTTAAGAAACAAAACAGATGTACATCGGGGAAGGGAAGGAAAAATAAGATACAGACATGGAGACAAACCATAAGAGACTTAAATATAGAGAACTGAGGGTTGGTGGAGGGGAGGTGGGGGGGATGGGCTAAATGTGTGTGATGGGCATTAAGGAGGGCGCTTGCTGGGATGAGCACTGGGTGTTGTAGGTACGTGATGAATCACTAAATTCTACTCCTGAAACCAACATGATACTGTATGTTAACTAACTTGAATCTAAATGTAAAAAAATCTAAATCTAAATATTAAAAAAAAATGTCAAAGTTTAAAACCAAAAAAAGAAAAAAGAAAAGAAAAAAAAACTTGTAAAGCCACTTGGCCACCACCTTCTCTCGCTTTCTGAAAAGTACATTTTAGATTTTGTGAGGAAGCATAGATGGCTTGGCCACTGTTTTGAAAGCTCACCCATTCCTGCTGTACCTCTTTGTAAGTAAGATTCAAGGCACATTAGCACAGCTTCTAGGCCAATACCCAGGCTGCATCCCAGCCCATTTTGTAAATGTAAATACAGGCTGAAGTACTTCGGTTTGTATTTAAAGTTTAAAGCTATTTTTTTCATTTTTAAAAGCAAAGCCGGTTTGTACATACAAATCCCACTCTCACAAATAGAAATGCATATTAATCTTTTGGTTTTGAAGATTAATCCTTAGCTCTTCTTGATGTGAAACTACAATTAGTGAACTGGGGTTAGTTTACAAATGTGAAACAGGAGTATAAACAGAGCGGTTAGGTAACATTTGCCCCATCTCATCAAGAATTAAATTAAGTAAGTTGTTTTATTTTTTTAAAGTTTTTATTTATTTAGAGAGAGAGAGAGAGAGACAGACAGAGGGAGAGAGCACATGCGTGTGAGAGCAGGGGAGGGGCAGAGAGAGAGAGGAAGAGAGAGAATCCCAAGCAAACTCCACACTGTCAGCACAGAGCCCAACACAGGGCTGGATCCCATGTACTGTGAGATCATGACCTGAGCCAAAATCAAGAGTCACATGCTTAACTGACTGAGCCACCAGGGAGCCCCAAATAAGTTGTTTTAAATAACAATATGATTTTGATGCATTTTCTTTCAATGCTGAATTTGGAAACATTTATGATAATTACAGTAAATATGTTATTTTAAATATTTTATACTAGAAAAAATTTAATAAGACTTGGCTTGACTTTAAAAATAATGAAAAAAATCACCCTTTGGAGAGCTGTGGAAAACTCCCCATCTTTGAAATTTTTATTACCCCAGGATTCAAAAAATATCAATTATGCTGTGATTAGGACAGAGCTTAACAACATCTTGGGCCACGGTGCTATAGTCACACATGCAGAGTCAGCAGCCCTAGCTCATCAATATGGGCATCCCTTTGTATTTCACCTTGAAATACTACAATGTAGAAGTTGTCCCGATGGGTTCTGTAATCCCAAATGGAACTCAGCCTGTAACAGCCTATCTGAATAAGCTTCCTAGCAGTTCTCAGACAGGAGTAATATCACTTCCTTAAGGAACATTTAGAAAAGTAAAGGGGCATTCTTGGTTGTAAGAGCAACAGGGAATACCATGGGGCAACATAATGGTTGCTTCTAATCCTTGTCTCTTCTGCTTTTATTCATTCCAACTACACTAACATCCTTGATGTTCCTCAAACACATCAAAAAAGCTTCCATTGCAAGGACACTGTCCCTATGCTTGGAATGTCCGTCCTCTCCAATCCCAAGGCAAGCTCCTTCACCTTCACCTTCACCTTTTTAGGTCTTTGCTCAAGCCACCATCTCAACAAGGCTGTCCCTGTCTAGCCTATTTAATTTTTCAAATCCTTTCCTCCTTCCTCCCTCCTTGCCTCCCTCTTCTTCCTCCTCTCCTTCTCCCTCTCTCTCTCATACTCAAACACACAATACAAATTCTGCAAACTTCTTATACTGCTCCATTTTTCTGTAGTGTTCATCATCTCCGAATGTACTCGATGTTTATTCTGTCAATTATCTGCTTCCCCTAACTAGAATATAAACTCTACGAGGGGCGGTAGTTCTGTTTTATGCAGTGCAGTATTCTACAGCTCTGTTCAGTACCTAAAGTATAATAGAGAACAATGTTGAATGAGAAAATGGGGACCAATGATGCTAAGCATTTTACAAGGAGTGTCAGCTGCAGCTCTGATAACTGTACCGATATCTGTGATAAGAGATGAAAACATTGCAACTTGCATGGAAGTTACAAAGTTAACTCTATCTTACTCTGCATCCAAAATATAACTTCAAAGGTCAAAGCTCAGCTTCTGTTATAGGACCATTGGCTATCAAAAGGATTTTTGCAGAGTCCACTTTTTACATATTATTTATAACCTCTCTTTCTCAAAAGTGTTTCTATTCTCTTCTGAGTATACCTCTTCTCATTCTCTGTATTGCCTCCTTAAGAAATAACAGGCAGGCTAAAACTCTATATGTTTTACTTAGTTATTTAACAACAAATAGTGATTATACCAGTTGTAGAAATTTTGAAAAATAATTTGCCCTTAAGTTCTTCCCTAATTTCTGATTCCTTTTTATTTACATAGTAAAATATTAATAACTTTGTTTATATATTACATAATATCAATTAGAAATACAATATTCCACATTCATTATTTATAGGAATGAAGCATTAGCACTCAAATATTTGTTAAGTAACTAAATGGTTTCATTTTTTAACTGTTAGAGAGATAGCAAAGCATGTAATAATAAATATAACCTCTATTAACTACCCACTCAGCAAGGATGTGCTGTAGAAAGAAGGATTCTTATAGCTCAGAAACTTTACAAAAATTTTTTCTAATAAATAGCCCCAGAAAATAATACTAGTTTATAAGTTTTAACACAATTGAATAACTTCTGATTTCTTTGTATCTCCCAAAGCACAAATGATCTCTCCGTGGATATTCACATGCCATACTTACAGGCTTTAAAACTATGTTCACAGTATAGCTGGACTTCTTACCTGTAAAATACAAATAAACCTGCCCACTAAAACTGATACTCATATTTTTTGTTAAAAGTTAAGACTGCTTTTTCCATGTCTCTGATCCCTCCCCCATTTATCCAAACAAACAGGCAACTAATCACTGATCTCACCCAGTCTAATATAAAGCTATTCATCAGAATACGTTTTCATTGAGTAGTTCATCAGTACAAAAGAAGCATCATGCTTAATGCCATAGGTAGTTGAAAGTGTAACAGCCCTGAGCCTGCTTATTTGGGGAAAATGTGAGCCATCTATCAAGGGATATTACTTAAGATATTTTGAAATGTTGTAACAACAAGAGAACAAAATAATTTCAAAACCAGTATGCACATCTGTTAGAACTGTTATAATAAAAGCATGGCATTGTTCTAAAAGTTTTAGGAAATGAGAATAAACTAGCAAGTCTAAAATTTTCTTTTTCCTCATGAAGTTGGCTGTTGGGATCCCACATCATAAATGAGTTGGGAGTTTATTTTTTCTCAGTGGTATTTAGATTACTATACAATGTTAGCACATTTTATGAAGTTCCTTTCCCCTTTACTAGTCTTTGTCATATTTGATATTTATGTTTATTAAAACTGATTTTCTGTTTTTATTAGTAGGATGGATTTAATGTAGATGATGCTTTACTGCATTAGTAATAACAATTTTACTTAAATATGGTTTTGTTGTACTCCTCTGCAAATAATCTTTGAATTCCTAAGAGTCTTTTATTTTCCCTGTAGCCCAGTTGGAGAGTTTTTAATATTAAATTGAATCATAACAACACATGCTGGTTAGAGTCTAACTTAATACACGCAGCTTAATGTTAATTTTCCAACTTCAAATCAGGGATCTGACTATTCCAAGCTGATTATTTATCTCAAGTGTGATTTTGTTTTAAACTAGTAAAGTCCACAGCTAGAGATTTTTGCATCACAAAATCTAGCACTATGAAAGAAAACAAAATTCAGCAAAAGACTTGGAATCTTTACATAACTACAAAAATCTTATTGAGAAGAAAAAGATCTATCAAGATGTTTCAGTAATATAGGGAGAAAGCAAAAAGGAAGAGGTGATGCACAAATGACTGATGTGGGCAGGTTGTGAATACAGTAAATATGCTTGATGAATATAATAAAAGGGTAAGCTTACGTCCTAAATCCTTTAGAGGAAAGTTATCCATTAATATCAATAATAAGGGGCAAAAAGTCTTAATAGGCAAAAGAAATTGCTTTAAAGTCAACAATAAAAATCTAAATGCCACACTTTTTGCTTGACAACGTAAGCTTCTGCTTCAAAATACATTTCTTATAAATGCCTTGAGAAGGGAAATATATAGTTAATCATTAAAAAAATATGGTATGATGGTGGAAACAGACACAGAACAGACAGTGTCAAACTCCATCGGCACTGAGAAAAACAGAATTGGGTGATAAAAATCACAAGGGAATATACTTAGGCATTCTATAGTATCATAAAACTTGTCTTTCTTTTTAGAATGGTGAACACCCTGTAAGAATAAGTCAGTGTTATAGTTACAAATACTAAGAAATTAGCTGGCATCGAGTATCTAATTTTACAAATTTTAATGCCTGTCAAGCTATGGTGATCTGGTGAAAGTTGATTATGAAAAGTTAATGCTCATTCTAAGGCCAATGCTCGTTCTAAGGCCATATAGATTCTACCATCTGCATGCGTGGGATGCGTATACATACTCACACCCCTTTAACGCTTCGCAAGGGGTAATTCCATGTATCAGTAGGAGTAATCGCTTATATGAGCCAATAAAAAATTAAAACGAAAGAAAAATGCCTTTTTGAAGAAACACAGTTAATGCAAATGTCGTTTAAAAAATAGCTGCCCAACTGAATAGAAAGAATACAGCTGTTTTTATTTTTACTTTCCGTGTTTTCAAGATCTCGTCCTACCTTAACGATTATTATACGGATTAAGGTGAGAAACGTTGGCTAATTTTTTTTTGAAGACAGGATGAGGTGCCCGCATAAAACTTTTGAATAATAGAAGAAATTCTCCTAAGAACCAGAACCAGAAAATGTTTCCAAACCACATGCAAAAATAAGATTTCAATGCTTCACAGTGTAATGAAGGAAAGTATAATGGCTGCTTGAGGTTCGTGCAATTCTTTTAGGTTATATAATTTTTCTGTGAGGCAAAAAACTGAACTACATAATACATTTCTGCAGTGCATATAGGCATCAAAACCATTTACCAAATTACTACTTTCAGCATATTTTTCAAATGAGATTCCTTAATAAATTATGTGTATGCAGTCAAAACACAACATTAACATTTATTATTAGTCACTTAATGGAAGTTAATGGTGAGTTTATAAATGAAATGCTGGCTTACTTTGATATACACTAAGAGCAACCAAAAATAGAGGTTCTTTCCCAGAGTTCTGTGTATTTATAAAGTGCAAAATAAGCAATTTTAGCAATTCTCAAATGTAGTTCTTCCAGATGCATTTAATCCTAAATATACTTGTAGAAACAGAATATTTTTCTGCTAAGTCAGGTATGTCTAACTTATCCATCTTATGGGTAAGAACTATCCTGACTGAAGTATTCCATGCTTTATAAAAAGATTTTAAAAAAACAATAAAAATATAAAAACAGTGTGAAGTATTTTCAAATTTTCAATATTCTTGAGGGAGGTATCTTGAGGGAGGTATTTTCAGTGAAAATATGTCGTCTATAAAACAAGACAAAACAAAAGCCACAACACTAAAATAATTCATTATGTTAAATACCCCACTGAAAATGGATGCATTACAGGGCAAGGACAGAAAGATGTCGTAGATAAATTTACAAATGACAAATTCTATATGTATGCGAAATATTTTTAACAGAGATTGCTACAGAGTTGTTGCTCAGAAAATCCACCAATTTTTCCAAAAATGAGGGGCACTCTCTCAAAATATTGTAGCAAATAAAATTATCACTCCTGATTTGTACTGGTCCTTGAATGGTATAGAGTGTAAAATGTTTGAAATAAAATAAAATTCAATAATACAACTTCTTATAAATTACAACTTCTTATAAAGTTGTAAATAAGGTAAGATCATTTACAAGAAATAAAACAATATTTTTTAACAGGGCATGGGGTCTAATAGACTCACATACTACAATATTTCATCATACTAAGATTATGTGAGACATTTAAATATCATAAAAATTACGATAATAATGAAGTGTTAAAAAACTGAAACGAAGCTTGTAGGAAAAAAGTTCATTTGGGAGGAGTTTCGTTCCTTATAAAAGCTTAAATTTTCAGAATTTAAAACAATAAAAAGTGATTTTTCAAATAATAATAATGCACTGATTTCTGGGGAAGATATTTTCAACTGCCTAATATTAAAAAGAGGAAAATGAAGGGGGAAAAAAAAAAGAATAAACACCTTATTCAACATTAAAAAAAATCTATGCAATGAACTGTCAGATAAAATCATATTAACACATTCGTGTTTACTTTTAAGGTTGTAATTATGTATGCACTAATATAAATTAAACTTTATATAAAAATTTAGGGCACAGGATTTGATTAGTCTGAAATAAAGTTATAGCCAGATTAATACTCTATGTGGCATTTGGCATTTAAGTTTAAATTTCTATTTGCAAGTCGTTCTATTATTCTATTAAAGGATGTAAAATTATAGTCAGCATAACACCTTCAAATGCTTTTTGTTAATTGGCAGCTATAGTGGGACATGAAGCATCATTCTCTCCCAGCAGTTTCATTTTAAACACATTATTCCCAGATATAAAAATAGCAAATTACATTAAATTTTACAGAAGGCATTTTCAGCTTCTCATATAGGAAGAGCTATAAGCAGCTTCCATGGCATAACATCACAGCAAACAGCTTTGAATACATTCTCTGGTAAGACACCATTCAGACATACAAGATGCAGCCTACAGGGACTTGATGCTTAAAATATACAAGTAAGAAGTTTTAGGCTTAACAACAACAACAAAAAAAAAACAAAAAAAAACAAGCAAAAATTTCCCAAAGTCTTGAGAGGCAAATTCTGATATTCTTTACTTCCTCCAAGTTGAAAAGTAAAGTAGTTTGTTATTTCTCCTCGTTCTGACTTTGTAACACTTGCCACAAGATTTTAATTCTAAAACTCTGATTACACGTTCACTACTTTCTTTCATATTTTCCAAAATGAGACAAGGGTGATGGACAGCTTAGCAGTGACAAGAGTCCCATAAACATCATTACTAAAACGTTTCTGTTTTTATACAAGACTTTATTAATCTACTTTGGGTATTCTGTTGGTTATGAGCTCTATCTAGTTCAAGGTATAAAAATGCTCCTCCATCTAATCTGTCATACATTTAATTTTAAAAATGAAAAAGTTATGAATGTGTCGGATACATTTTTTAACATCTAGATTTCTAGGTCTTGGCGTATAAATATTGATGGGCAGATTGACTTCATAGTTTAAGTCAGAACTCATGTTAATAGAGGAAGTTTTAAAAAGTCAATCCTTCTGTTCCTTTATCTAATGAGTTTCCAAAGGCAGAGAACAATCCTACAAACTGGCAAATTCTCTCTCATCAGATATGTACACTGTATATTCTACAGAGAAACAAAAGACATTATACCAGCCCCGTTATGGAAAATGAATTGTGGAGTTCTGAAACTCAGTATATAAATGGTGAGATATTTCTTTTTCTTAAAGCTAATTGTGCCACAAAGGAGAGAAAAATCTGAGAGAAATTGTATTTACCACAATAATAGTTTCTATAACTCTAAGAAAGTATCTTATGATTTAAATTCTTGTATTTATTATTCAAAGAACTTAAAAAAAACAAAGTAATGCAAATAAAATGTTATAACTTCAAGATTCATTGTTCAGCATGACAAGTGTTTGATTTTTTTGTTTGTTTTCTTTTTTGGAAGAAGTTAATTAGGAAGTTAAATACAATTGGAAAAAATATTTCACTGTTCTCTAGAAATGAAAAAGTTATCTGACTCAAGATAATACCTACAATCAATAATTTACCAGTACAGACAAAATTATTTTCTTCTTTATCATTTTCCATATTCTTACTTAGATACCTACTGATTTAGAGAGAGAAATACAAACCTGTAAGTTATTTATGGCTTGTTTGGTGCCTCAAAGAAATCATATAATATCCAAACACCAAAAACAAAACAAAACAAAAACAAAAACAAAAAACTGAACCTAACCACTTTTGAATAGGATTTAAATGGTTAAGCTTTGTGCAAAATACAAAAGTAAATGTGAACTAAGGGAAATGAGAAAAATTGTTTTCAAAACTCGAGAAAACAGCCACAGAATACTACTTGCTCCCTGATCATTTAACAGATTTTGTGTAATTAATAAACAGATAGTAACAATTTTAGGTACACCTTTATTTTTTCTTAGTTAATTTCATCTATTACCTAGAATTATGCCTCTCATACAGCAGGCATCCAATAAACATTTTTGAATGACTATACCATTCAAAGAAATTAATTTGTAAATAAAGTTTGCCTAATTGTATTTGTCTATGTGACATATAGAATTAGACTATTTTAAATTTCTAGTAAGAGACATATGCTGCTGAACATGGACACGATGTCATGGAGATACATACTTCTTACATAAAACTATATACCACATCTGTGGCATAATCTATAACACATAACACAGTTTTACACACACACCAACTCCCCATTTCGCTTCTGCAAGTTTTAAGTATTGATGAAGTCTTGCCAAAGAAGTCACATTATATACAACAAACCTTCAGTTTAAATAAGGAATAAGCTTGCAGTTAACAACTTAGTTTGAAATGTTAACAATCCTTAGGCTGTTAACATAACAACTGGCTATTAATGTGGTAATGACCAACTTAAGAGGACATTATACTCTGAGAAATGAATATATTGGCAATCAGGACCAAGGTTTTTATTAGAAAGAGTATGATTTTTTTAACAAGTTACCAAACATGAAAAGTTTGAGTCTACCAGAAATCAACTAAGTAATGTCACAAACAGCAACATCTATCTATCTTAGAGGAGGGTAAGCACTTTTGATATGAAAACTATTTTGATAAATCCCTTTAAACAAAACACTTACTTGAGACTATCAAACGGCAGTTAAACATTGTATTTTTATTACCATAAGAATAACACAATCTAAGTTTCCTTCTCTGCTTGCTATTATATCAACAACTGTAAAACAGTTTAACTCAGGATACAGGTATTACATTGGCAAATTTTTAAGTTTTTAAAATCCAGCTATTTCAACATACTTTCTGTAAATCTTACTTAATTTTTATCTTTATTGCTTACTAGAACACCTTAACTTTGCGCAGACTTATATAAGCTCCTTGTTTTGGAACTGTTGTTACATAAATCCATTTGAGACACTGCAGTTGCAAACAAATGTAAAAGTAAAAAAAAAGAGTCAAAAAGCCATGACCATTGGTTAGTAAAGATAAAGCAAAACTAGGAAGCATTGTTAAATCACTGAAAGTAAAATGCGAATGCTTTATGTGGAAATGAGGTTCTAATTCACAATGAGCAGAGGAAAAAAAAATTATTTCAAAGAAGAAGTTCAAAGACTGAAGTTCTAAGAGAATTCATGGAATAAGTTAATTCTGATTAGTTGTGCCACCACAATAAGGGAAATCCTGGCTATGGAGTCACTTCTCATTGTTGGCACCTTGCACGTATTTTATGCGCTTGGAACACAGAGGGATAGTAACAAGTGGTCATAATTAGCCAGGAGGCTGTCAGCTGAGGCAATCCTAAGGTTGGGGGGGTGGGGGGTAGAATCTGATAAATAGTGTTGGATTCACCCTTTTAAACGATCACTAATCAAATGATCTATTTTTATATATAAAGATTAACTGAAAATATAAAATAACTGAATTATATACTGAGAAGCACCAAATTCCCTAGAAAACACTTCCCAAAAATGACCAAGATGGTTAAGGAGTTACGGCTGATTGATAAATTTTGTGTCATAAAGGGAGAAAATTCAAAATAAATCGCTTAATGTCAGACTAGAAAAATGATTAATCGTATCAAATATGAAAACCCGAATGATGCCATATATCATTTCTCTAATTTGATAGCTCCTACTTTATTAATATATGTAATTTGCAGCTGAATCAAGTCACAAAGTTCCCTGAAAAGCAAAATAATTTTTCTTAAATACAAGTTCACGCATTGAGTGCTAAATGCTGGGAAACAAGTATAGTGGGCTTCATGGTTTTTTAAGCAAGAATATATGCATTGTCCTCAAACTGATCAGATGTTTAGAGTGGCTTTCATTTCCCCATAATGATGGAGATCTTTACTGTGTTAGTTTCCATAATGCTACTGGCAAGTCTGAAGCTGCTAATGCTCCGTGATGTCTTTGTGATGACCACTTGGAATGCCACTGAGGGTGGGGACACGGATTCACACTTGGGGAAAGTTGTCAAAACTGTATAATAAATATGCTAATAAATACCCGTTAATAATTTCAAACTGAACTTTCTCTGACAAACGAGACACAGGAAGATTGCTGAACAATTCTGTGTCAAGCTCAGCCTATCTTGTCGGTATGGTTTAATGAAACACTTATATGCTGATTTCTACCAACCACATCCTTGCCATGAACTGGTGCTTTTAATACGGGCGGTGGAATAACCAATCTCTAACTATGAGCATCCAGGCAGGCCAAATGGAATCACTTTCGATATCATGTTTTACTGGCCATTACTCGAGTAAGAATTTGCATAATAGGCACCTGGCAACATTTTGAAGGCTGACAGGTCAATGTCTTTCAGGAATAGAAGCTGGTAGTAAGGAAATGAAACCAAAAAATACACTTACAAAAGTATTTTAAAAGGAATCCAGTCATCACTGGTGTGCAAGGGTAATTCCTACCTCAGATAGTCTCTGCGACAAAGGATAAGATTAGCTTTAGTGTACAGGGTGGAGCCCACCTCTCCCAAACGACAGTCACAGCAGGCACACTTCAGGCAATCTTCATGCCAGTATTTGTCCAGTGCCTTTAGAAGATACCGGTCCTTGATCTTTCGGTTGCAGCCAGCACAACCTTTCGGCTTGGTGTCTGGCTGGACTGAGAGCATTTGTATACCTAAAGGAAGACAAAAACAAAAAAGAGAGCTGGGACTGCAGGAAAGAATCAAAAGATGTCAAAAGACCTCCAACAAGTTTAATATTTAATATTGCTTTTCTCAAGGAGCGTTAGACTTTCCCTTTTGGGGCTATCCTGAAATCAAACTAAAATTTGGAAACAAAAGCCTCAAACATTATAAAGTCCTTATTAAATCATTTATAAAGTTGCACCTGGACAGTGGGGGTGGGGGTGGGATAATGCATTCGTGTTGTACATAGTATACATTGACATTGACATGATGTTGACATCATATACACAAAGTTAAGTAACATTAAATAATTTTAGAGTGTCCCCATTCTCTGCATAGTGCAGTTCCTTTGGGAAGAAAACGTGAGTAATAATCTCAAAGGAAGCGATTTAACAAACTAGTCCATGCACCGCCTATAAGAGTCAAAAATGAGTTTTTCTTTATTGGTTAGAAATTCACTTGATTTGTGCTTGATGGTGGAAGGAGAGTGTACCCTAATGGGAAGACACTAACCTGACTTAGCAGTGGGGCTGTTTATAGTTAAACATAGAGTACAGTCACCCAGAAAGCTCCCCAATTCTACACTGTGTGTTTGCATCCAAATACTTCCTTCTGTGTTCTTGCTGTTTGAAATTGTTCCTTATGTTACAATTTTACAAATGAATCTATACTCACAAACATGAGTCAGTGCCTCTATAAATGGCAGATTACCTGACTGCATACTGTATGCTTTCATATAAAATGAAAGTACAGGATTGGTTTATTACCATAAACACACACTTATTAATTTCATAGGGGAAAGAAAAAACAACAGAAGGAAAAATCTAAATACATATAAATTACATAAACATATATACATAAATATATTATGTTATAGATAGGGCACCAGACATATATATAAAATTTATATACTTTAGAGATACATCTCCATCATAAATAAGGAGTCCAGCTGGGTTCTGTGGTTTTTACAACTTGACTGAAATGTTTTCAGTGAAAGGCTATTCCCCTTTGAGTTTCTTCTTTCCTAAGTGTCAAATACCCAGTTTAAAAAAAAAAAAAGCTGGACCAACTATTCAGAGCTTCATATTTATCCAATAACTCATTCTAAGTACTACCAAATACTCAAGACATCATCGATTCCTAACTCCCTCATTTTACAAATTGTGATACGAGGCCTAAGAGAGTTTAAGGACTCGCTCGATGCTGAATGACAGGTAAGCACAAGACTTGGTGGTCTTCTAACAGTCCAGAGATCCCACTACTATAGTATGCTTCCTCGCCTGTACATAAAGTTTCAAACTCTACAAAACGCCAAATGTAGATGCACTTGAAACAGTTCCAAGAAAAGAAATGCCAAGCCATAATCTTGGAGTATTTCCCTACTCCAAAGTAGCTAAACCTTCTTCAGTTTCCTCTGAAGCCTCCTTATGAAGGCTTCACCTCCATTACCTTCACACTCTTTTTTCATTTTTAATCACATTGATAAGAGACATCAAGGCACTGTACCCTCAGAGCTGAATAACTTTTCTAGGTACAAATAATGCATGGATTGCACATAATATTGTTTTGATGTTGAACTTCCATTACCAAATAAGTTCTCTGGTAGAGTGATGGACTAGGGTCTGGCAGGGAAGAAAGGGTGGATGTTCTTGCTGCATGATCTGCACAGTGTGGTAGTCAAAGCTGCAGACTAGCAGCTGGATTTGTACAGAAGAGCAGGTGGTATTCCTATAGCCTGCTTTCTATTCCCTTTCTTTGAAGGAGCTAAGGGTCTAGTGTAGATTAATCATAACCCTTGATAGCTCTGCTAAATCTCACTCTCTAGAACTTCTAACAAATGAAGTTTCTTTGATCAGAACTAGTTACCGTCTTCTAGCAAGGTTCCACAAGGAATAAATCCCATTAATTACGGTACAGAACATATCCAAGTGCCTCTTAACCATATACCTGGGGGGAGGGGGGAAATTTGGATTTACTAAATGACATTCTGTATTTCATTACTGAAAACATCGAGAGATGGCTGGCTATTCGAATTCACCAACTTATAAGGCTATTATTATTATTATTATTTTACGTCACAAAGCTAGAAAAAAAAATTTTAAATCCCTTTTAGTTGTAGCTAAGCTATATTTCCCTCAGTTGAGTTCCTACCATCAAGTGGAGAAGGACGGCTATCTTTATTCAAAATGCTTTGTAACCAGGACAGGGAATACCAACATTTGGCACAAGTAACACTACCCTGCTTGTCTTCACAAAATGTTTTTGTTGTGTTGACATTTTAATTTAGCACTCAGAGGCCAATTAATATTTGAAACTCTTACATTCTGTTTGGCCTTGGGCTTGAAGGAGTTTGATATTTTACCCTCCATCCTGGTACCTTCTTTTAGAGAACATCATCACCTTTCTCTTGAAAAGGAAATCTTTTCAATACTCTTCAAGTTAACAGTTGTAGAAAAAGAACTATTTAGTAGTCACCACGTTGCCATGTACCTAAAAGGCACAAAGCATCAGCAGCCCCCTTCCCCACCGTGCCCTCACCATCCAGAAGAACACGGCTGGGTAGAGTTATGCGTTCGGAAGCGGAGAAACATTTCACAAGTTGCTCATAGCACATCAGGACTCATAACTAGTTTTAGATTGGCATGTAAATTGTTCTGAGGGAAATTCTTATTGCCTCTGAGACCCTGCCATTCTGAGTTATTTGACAGTTTAAGGGAAATCATAATTAAAAAAAAGACATAAATAATAGCCTGTGCAGTGTGGTGTGCAGAAATAAGTAGAACCATTTCATTTAAACTCTGGTGAGCTTTTAATTGCCTGGATTGCATTGTGAGGCGGCCTAACGGTTGATTGCCTCCATTATGTTCCCTTGTTCTGTGCCATTCATCCGCGCGGTCTCAGCTTCAGTAGTTAACACAACAAAGTAACCACAACTCCACAACACACAGGGGCTTAAAAAAAATCATCATAATCAAAGATGTGCAGCACTTAGACACAGTCTTTTATATTTCTGGACTAACTACACATAGTGAACGGAAAACACTTTGTCCCTGTCGGAAGATTCACAGAGAACAATTTGGGAGAAGGAACAGGAAGGGGGAATACATAAAGGGGGTTGGCAGAGATGAGGTGCCTCAGGAAGATGCTAAAATGGGAATGCAGGTTCCGCAGCTGGGAGCAGTGACACAGATTAAAAGAATTTGGCCAACATGGCCATTCGATTGCCAAGAGGTACCAAACAAAAGATTTTCTCTCCTCCTGCCCATCTTCATCCTCTCCCCAGCCCCCAGACCCGATTGGAGAACTGGATTGGGCCTAAAAGCTTGTTTCTCTCTGTTCACTGGCCCAGAGCATCCCTACAGGCTGCAGCCCCCTAAGGGACAACAATGCAAATAGATGTCCCCAGATCTCAGGCGCTGGAGCTGCTTAACTCTGTTCTGCCCCTTCAACTCCCAACCCCCTCCCCATCCTTTCACCACCCCCTCCCCTTTTGGAGCAATGGAGCTGGGAACCAATTTGATTCCCTTTTTCTCCAATGCAGCTGCAAGGCTCAGAGATACTGACATTTTTCCACTCTTATCAGTTTAATTACAGTTACCATGGCAGCAAAGTGCTGGTGCTTGGCAAAGGCCAACAAGAGATTTGCAAGACTGAGTTCAATTTTGATGCAGCTCACATGCAAAAAAAAAATAAATAATAATAATAATAATAAAATAATAATAAAAAAATAAGAAACATACATGCACTCTAACAAAGAATCCCTTATGGAGTTTATGCTCTAGCCTTTTGTGGTTGTGTCTTCGCAGCCACACAGAGATGATTTGCAAAGAATGTAGCAGTATTTGTTGCACCTAGCAAGATTAATTGGTTTAAGCAGCAGTCTTCCAAACCAGTTACAACAATAATATTTCGGATCTTAAAAAAAAAAAAAAAGACACAAAAGCAGCGGAAGAGCAGGAAAGCTTTAGAGCAGTCAAGAGTGCCGAGCGCCGGCAAAGTGCATCTATGATAGATTGTAACCTTACCAAAACTTTTCTCCTTTTTCTGCATGAGTTGACTTAGGCGTGCCTGAGTTGCAGCAGCTTCGCATTGAGCACAGAGCCCAAGGTAGAAGTGGAAGGGGGTCTCCTGGATTTAGCTCAAGTGTGGACCTGGTGCGCAGCCTACACCGCCGAGGACCGACTATTGTGAAGCCACTTTGGGAGCGGGTCGGAGTGGCGGCAGGGGGTGGGGGAAGGGATGAGGGCGGCCAGACGAGACAGAGCGCACACACAGAGCCCCTCGCAGTGTGGCGGTGTGCAAAATGATGGCGAATGACAAAGCCACATGCTTCCCTAACTCTGCCCGTAATCCTAAAATCCCAGCGGCCCCTTTTAGCTTCGTGGTAACAAATGGATTTGATTAAACTGTCACATGCAGCGTTAGCATAGCATATCATGTTCAATATGAAAAAGATCATAAATCTGACTTGTATTTCATAACAGCAATCTGGGTAGCCCCCGTAAAAATGTGCTGCATCAGTTTGAATCTCCTCCTGTTAGGACATGGGCACCTCGTTCCAGGGAACCTGTCTCTCGTGGCCACTTCTCCCCACCGCGCCCCCCACCCCCAGCCCCCCTGCAAACAGTCACTTTTCCATCTTGCCGGAACCACCTTTTCTTATTACGGAAAAGTGGGGAGAGGCAGAAGTGTCCCCAAGAACCGCAAGACTGTGATTTCAACTCTCGGAGGGGGAGGGGGCTGTGAATCCCAGCAAGTACGCAGCAGGGGGTCTGGAGCCCACCTAGGACGGAATTCTCTTCCCCAGGGCCAGGCCGGAGCGAACCTCTCCAGATTCCAAACTCTCCCTGCCCCTCTCTTCCCGGGAGTAAGGGGTGTGGGAATGCTGCGGCTCATCCTGAACTTTGACTATTATCCACTCGAGTCGTACTTGAGACATTCCGCGCCGCAGCCGCTCTCCCCTCCTTCCCTCCACATCTTCCGCCTGCATCTATTTCATGTCTCATCATAAAAATAATGAAGCCTCACATGATTTAAACAAAACCGTCTCAGCAGAGCTGCAGCCCGAGCGAAAGTTGCAGTGCGGAGCTGGGCTGCAGCCCCAGTTTATGCCTCATTAGGAGAGGCTGGGGAAGAAAAAAAAAAAATACCCACATCCGCACACGCACGCGCGCACCCGCAGACACACACACCACAAATAAGCCGACGCGTGTATACACAGTTGCTGCACTTACCTTCTCAATTAAGCGATACAGGGGGAGGCCGTTCAGAAAGCACAGTGGCTGCTTTGTAGTGCTTCTCCTTGGGAAAGGTCAAAAAGAAGCATTGTTTGAAAAAAAAAAAAGGAGGGGGGAGGGAGTCTCTATTTTTTAAGTTTAAAATAATGAGGTCCTCAAGGATCCGCCAAGTAATGGTGTTGACCGCATGTGAGCCACAGGTGTCCTCCTTTTAGGCAACTGCAGTCCAAGGCTGTCTCTCTCCGTCCTGGCTCAAGACAACTTACCCCAGCAGCACGCGAGGAGCCGAGCTGGAGGAAGCCCCGGCTCTCAGCTGCAAAATGCAATCCCTTCCCAGCCAGACATAATACAGCCGAAGAAAAGGTCACTCAGTTATTACTGAGCCGGCGGAGCCCAGGCAGCGCTTGTCAAGACCACAGAGAAGCAGCTCCCTTCCGATTTAAGACTATTTACCTCTCGCCCCCACCCCTCCCCTCTTCTCTCCTTTCCTTCTCTCCCTCCCTCGCTCGCTCGCTCTCGCTCTCGCTCTCGTGTGCCTGTTCTGCAGCTCAGTCAAGTACAGCCGCCCTCGGAAAGTGCAAAGCAGCCACGAGACAGATCGGGCTTTGTTGCTAATTTCCCAGGGTGAAAATTTACAAGCCTGCGAGTGCAGTCAGCACAGCCACATGCATATGCTACTCACAAACGCTGGGGACGACCCGCGCACAAAAAGTGACCTCTGCAGGAGTCGGCTGGGGAAGACCCTACCTTCTGGACCCGTCCAAAAGAAGTCCTGCGAAAGAGCCCTGGAGGAGAAGGATCGGATTCCTAAAACAACGAGGGCATTTTGGAATAGGTGCCCACATTTAAAGCAAACTGTCTTCCAAAGCCATTTCGGAAGCCACCGGTTATGGAAATTAAAATAAGACAAGAGAGTCAAACGGCTTCCAGAACACACTGGAAACACACACAACTGTCCTCTTTAGGAAATGTCTGGGGGGTGGCTGCAGTTGCCCGGTCTCTGACTTCCCTTAATGAACTCTCTAAAGTCTCTGCTCAGCAGGGCAGTGCTGCCGCACAAGCTGGGTCCAGGGCATGGCATACTCCCCTTCCTCCCTGCCTCCAGCGGCCCGAGAACCAAACTGTGAACTTGTTCCTTGTTAACCAATACTGAACCGCCTCCCACCCCCACGGATACACTTCTTGCAATTACTTGAACACCTTGCAATTTAAAGTTCACATGCTAGAATGAGAAACACCCAAGAGCACAAGAAACATGTTTTCACAACTAACTCGGTCAGACAGCCATAGAGTTTTTTCATCATTACTGCCCTGTCTTCATAGGCTTATTTTAGAGGCCTTGACAGGTTGGGTTTTTTTGTTTTTTTTTTTTTAATTGAAATTGGTTCTGCTGTCCCCAATCACCTCTTTTCCTCTCCATATCTGTAAAGGCCACTGGTAGCTTTAAAATATCTTATTTTTCCCCTAAGTTTTCAAACTTCAAAGTCATCCTCTCTTTCTGGTAATTATCATAGCGTCCCCACCAGATTTTATAAAGCCCTGTCAAAGGTCAAGTTTAAAAACAGTCCACATTTGAATGACTCTAGCTGAAATGTTTTAAGGGCCAAGAAAGATTCAACTGTTGAACTTCAAAAAACTTTTTTTTTCTTCTCAGCACCATCAGTTTTAATCTAGTTTTATTTAAAAAAAAAAATCAAAGCACCCCCCCCCATGAATATTTAGGCCAAATTATGTGTCTCTTCCTAAGGAATAATAACAGAGCATTGATAACTGATTTTTTTTATCCCTTCCCTTTTTTTTAAAGCTCATAATAAAATAGTATGTGGTTTGCTTTCCTCTCCCTTTA
>NW_026526991.1:91280158-91367658 GCF_024362965.1 Panthera pardus | reverse complement strand
ACATTGCATCACAAAACAAACTTTTAAATGTTGTCAGTGTTCAAAATAATCTTCCAAAATATTTGCTAATTCTTTACTTTTATAGATATCACAACAGACTTATTCTTATGTAATCACACACTAAGGGATCAACCCTCTGCCACACCTAAAAGTTTCATAAGTTTGTATCCTAGATCAAATTTCTCCTTCACAATTGCATACTTCTGTTTCAGTTTTCTACACGTTGAAAGAATCATCATCCACTGCTAAGAGAAAACTTATTGGAGGATTTACAGTGACAGTGTCTTTTAGGAATCTGAGCTAACCACAATTCTGGCCATTGCTAGTACCTTTTCAATTTGATTGAGAGTTTTTTTTTTTTTTTTTAAGTTATATTTAATTCTTACATGGAAAACATTTGTCACCTCTTCATATTTCAGAGACAAATTTAATATGTTTATCTTGGTTAAATTCCTTTAGAGGTAAGATGTATTCAATTCAGGAGAGGAAGACACTTAATTTACAATCCTCAAACTATTTCTTCATGAGTCTGCATACCGGTTGAAAGTTTATGTCTATGTGTGGCTGACAGCCAGGTAGATAGGCAATGCAATCCACCAAAGGAGCTAAATTTAATGCAGATCATGGTCTTCCCTGTCTTTTCCCTAGTACTGAATTGCCCAGTGTCTCCCACTTTCTCCCCCCCCCCCCAAGAAATGGGTATAAAGATTTTCAAGCAAAGTTTCAAATGTATGCCATTCCATTTCTGATAGGCCCTCTGAACTGATATAGATAATGGGAAGTTAAAAGTATTTTCATTTTCTAAGATTAGAGAAAATGTACAGGAAACATTATAAGCTATAGTAACTAGTATATATAAATTTCTCAATAAATGGTACCAATTATTATCATATTCAATATGGCCCAGGTTAATATTTTTACTCTTGAATGAAGGGTCATTCTTATTGCAATCTTCTCTAGTACTGTACTTCTAGAACATCTGTGTGCTTTACTGAAAGTTAATTATAGTTAGTCTGTGTTCCCCACTTTCTATGTCCTTTTTCTTTAAAAAAATATTTATGTATTTGGAGAGAGAAAGAGAGAGAGTGGGCAGGGAAGAGGCAGAGAGAGAGGGATGAGAGAGAATCCCAAGTAGGCTCTGTGCTGTCAGCATGGAGCCTGATGCAGGGCTCAGTCCCATGAACCATGAGATAATGACCTGAAGCTAAAATCAAGAGATGGGCACTTAACCGACTGAGCCACTCAAGCGACCCCCTTGCTATATTGTAAATGGTTGTGTCCCACAAAATGTTGAATTCCTCACATTTCATGAGGTCATGAGGGTAGAGCTCTCTTTAATAGGATTAGTGTTTTCTTATTAAAGAGACTCCACAGAGATCCCTTGCCTCATCTGAACACACAGCGAGGCACCAGCTATGATTCAGGAAGAGGGTCCTCACCAATATGTGACCATGTTGATACCTTGGTCTTGGACTTCCAGCCTCCAGAACTGTAAGAAATAAATTTCTGTTGTTTATAAGCTACCCAGTCTTTGATATTTTGTTATAACAGCTCGAAAAGATTAAGACATGGCCTGGCTAAAAACTTTGAGGATTCGAGTTTTGACCTAATTAGTTTTGCATTTTATACAATGCAAAGTGTAGTATCTTACAATAGACATTTGTTAAGTGCTGATTTAAATGATTCGAATTAGACAATGAAGCCATAGTCCTGAACACAATGTTTTAATTAATTAATTAATTATTTTTAGAGAGATACAGATAGTGCGAGCAGGGGAGAGAGGCAGCAGGAGAGAGAGAATCTTAAACAGCCTCCATGCCCTACCACATGACCCTGGTAACATAACCTGAGCCAAAATCAAGAGTCGGAGGTTCAGCTGACTGAACCATTGAAAACAGTGTTTAAAGTGACATTTTGAATCTAAGTTATTGTTAAAAATACCAACCTAAGCCTATTAAAGTCCGATGCTACTTGACACAACCATTTAGACATTTTCACGCTATGTATACCTTGAGAAAGAAGCTCTTGTCATTTGTCTTCATGATTACATCAGAAGTTCTTGGATGCAGTATCTATAGGGTCTATCAGAGTGCCTAGCATATAATAACTACTTAAGAAATGGTTAGTGCATGAATAACGAAATGGTAAAATAATAAATGAATATAGTCAAAGGATAGTTGATCTAAATGAAATTACCATGACTTAAAATCACTTGCTTTGTGAGACGAGTAAAGGAGACAAAAATGGAAGTCAATAGAATTTTCAATACAAACTAGAATCACAACAGTATCTTGTGATGTGTAGAAACATTAAGATTTTTGAAGGTCTGTTGTGTTAAGCATGTTAACCAGAAGATGTTTATTAGTTATTAGTATGAGGTAAAAGCCTTAAAAACCTTTAAGAGCCTATTAGTAGTGAAAAAACATCTCAAGTAACTTATTCAAAGTAGTCCAAACATGTAACTTCTGCTAATTTGTCTTAAGATAACATAAGAAAACACTAAAAAGACAAACCATTGAATCAAGTCTCAAAAAATTTAAGGATGGAACCTCAGAGGAACTTTGCTAATCAATGGTAGGTCAATTTTCTTGGCATTCTCAGGTTTCATCTCAAAAAGAATGCCTGAAAAAGAAGGAAGACACTTTATAGTTTCCTTGTGTTATTCCTATGGCTCTATATCCAGAGTATCAACCAATGAAAAAGACAAGTCATGTGTTGAGTTTTGAGGTATTCACAAGGTATTCTCAGACCTCCCCACGTTTTCGATTGCCATTTTCTCACCTTTCAGAAAAAAAGCATCTTTCAGAAACAGTTGGGCAAGAGCTGTAGAGTGGACCACTGATTGCTTATTGCGTACTGGCTGCTTCTTTCTTCAAAAGCAAAGCTCTGAAGTCAATGACAGAAATATCCTGGATACAGTGGCTGGGGGGACTCTTAGGTTGCTGTCTATTATATCTTCTCAGAGTTTAAAAGGAACAGGCAGGAAGTAAAAGCAAAACCACCACCTCAATAAGCCAATGCCTACTAGAAGCTGAAAATCATATTACAGTGTGGGCACATCAACTTTCTTTCTAAGTGTGGATCTGAGAAAGAGATTTTGTTGTTATTGATTTATCAGAGTGTGGTTAAGAGTAATTGAACCATCCTATATTCTGAGAATCAATGAATTTGGGAAGTTCCCCATTCAAAAATTTGTAAGGAGGAGAAAAACAAAACAATAAGCAACAACAAAAACAACAAAAACCCACTGTGGAATAAGGGAAAGGAATTACCACTTTGAAGACTCAAGGGAAGAGTATGTTTCTAAAATTAATGGCTTACAAGACTCAAAAGAATATTCTGGAACTCGTTTACTAATTCTCAATAAAATCCAAGAAGAATGAGCCTCCATCAGACAGGACTAGCAGGGTGTAAAGAATAGAATGAATTACAAAAGAGAGATAGGGGGGCACCTGGGTGGCTTAGTTAGTTAAGCATCAGTTTCTTGATTTCTGCTCAGGTCACAATCTCACAGTTTGTAAATTTGAGCCCTTCATTAGGCTCTGTGATGCCACTGCAGAGCCTGCTTGGGATTCTGTCTCTCTCTCTCTCTCTCTCTTTCTGTATCTCTCTCCTTCTTTCTCTGCCCCTTCCCTGTTCTTTTTCTCTCTCTCAAAATAAATAAACACTGAAAAAAAAAAAGAGAGAGAAAGTTAAAGAAAAATTTCAATAAAGCTAAATGTATAACAAAAATTCAAGCCCACATTTTACAAGGTTCTGAGGATATTGAACTATAGTACTGACAGTACAGAAACATGAATCAGTGATGTGGAGGATGGACTTGAGAAGCTCTCTTAGAATGTAATAGAAGAGGCCAAAGAGATTAAAATTATGAAAGAGAACATGATAGTTAATAAGACCTAAAGGGGAGTTTTAATTTGTGACTACTCTGTGTTCCTGAAGAAGGAACTAAAACATGAAACAGAAGCAGTAAATAAAAATATAATAGACAAAAATTTAACTGACTGACCTGAATATGCAGATTTGATTGACATTACTAAATTTGACACAAAAAGTGAAATCTATAAAACTCATATTGAAAAAAATTTGAATTCCAAGGTAAATAACTGATAATTAAAAAACTGTCAAGTATCTGTACTCTGAAAACTATAAAACACTGATGAAATAAATTGAAGATGGCATGAACAATGGAAAGGTATTCCAGGCTCCTGGATTGGAAGAACAAATATTGTTAAAATGTCCATACTGCCCAAAGCAATCTGCACTTTTAATGCAACCCCTATCAAAATAAACCAAAAGCATGTTTCACAGAGTGAGAACAAATAATCATAAAATTTGTATGGCACCTCAAAAAGACCCTAAATAGCCAAAACAATATTGAAAAGGGAAAACAAAGCTGGAGGTATCACAATTTCAGATTCAAGTTATACGGCACAGCTATAGTACTCCAAACAGTATGGTACTAGCAAAAGCACAAAGATAGATACATAGGTCAATGGAATAGGATAGACAGTCCGGAAAGAAACTCAAAACTATATGGTTAATTAATCTTTAATGAAAGAGGCAAGAATATGCTAAGAGAAAAAGACAAGCTCTTCAACTAATGATGTTGGGAAAACTGGACAACTACATGCAAAAGAATGAAACTGGACCACTTTCTTACACCAAACACAAAAATAAACACAAAATGGGTTAAGGACTTAAATGTGAGACCTGAAACCATAACAATCCTAGAAGAGACTACAGGCAGTAATTTCTGTTACATCAGCCACAGCAACATTTTGGATGGTGTTAAGAAGAATAAAAGCAAAAGAGAAACACAAGCAAAAGTAAAACTACGGGGACGATATCAAAATTAAAAGCTTCTGTACAGCAAAGGGAACAAAAAAGCCTAAAAGACAACCTCCTGAAAGGGAGAAGATATTTGTAAATGACATATCTGATAAAGGGTAGTATCTCAAGTATATAAACTTATACAAACTCAACATCCAAAAGACAAATAATACAATTAAAAATGGGTAGAAGACATGGACAGACTTTTCTCTAAAGAAGATACATAGATGGCTAACGGACATATGAAAAGATGCTCAATATCACTCATCATCAGGGAAATGCAAATCAAAACTACAATAAGATATCACTTCACACTTCTCAGAATGGCTAAAATTAAAAACACAAGAAACAACAGGTGTTGATGAAGATGTGGAGAAAAAGGAACCTTGTATACTGTTGATGAGAATACAAAATGGTATATAGTCAGTGTGGAAAACAGAATGGAGTTTCCTTAAAAAGTTAAAAATAGAACTACCCTACCATCCAATAACAGCATTACTGGGTTTTTACCCAAAGAATACAAAAAATACTAACTCACAAGAATATATGCACCCCTATATTGGTGGCAGCATTATTTACAATAGCGAAAATATGGAAACAACCTAAGTGTCCATTGATAGATGAATGGATAAAAAAGATGTGGTGTATTATGTACAGTGGAATTCTAAGCAAAATAAGTCAGTCAGAGAAAGACCAGATACCATATGATTTCACTCATACATGGAATTTAAACAAAACAAAACAAAACAAAACAAAAAACACAGGGAAAAAAAGAGAGAGAGAGACAAACCAAGAAAGAGACTCTTAATTATCGAGAAAAAACTGATTATTATGAGAAGGGAGTTGAGTGGGGAAGGTGGATGAAATAGGTGAAGGGGATTAAAGAGAATGGTTATCATGATGAGCACTGAGCAATGTATAGAATTATAGAATTACTGTATTGTACACCTGAAACTAATATAGCACTGCATGTTAACTATACTGGAATTAAAATAAAATTTTGATAAGATAAAGTAAAATAAAATAAAATAAAATAAAATAAAATAAAATAAAATAAAATAAAACTGTCAAGTATCCAAGTAAGTGGAAAAGGAAAGGAAAGGGTTATTCACAAAGGAAAAATGTATCCAGATAGCTTCAGATACTGTATATGCAAATATTCTAAAACAATGAAAAATGTCTAAGAACTTTGAAAGGATAGCATATTGACCTAAGGATTTCACATCTAAACAATTTGCATTTCTTGTAAAAAGCCATTAAAGTATGGTTTCAGTTATATAAGTAGTCAGAAAAATAACATTTACATAATTTTCCAAACTAAATTATCTGAAATGCTGCTCCAAATTAATCTCAAAGAATCAGATTAAAAAACCCAAAGATGGAAGGGTCATGGCATAAAAGCACAAAAAGATGTTTAGGTATTTCCTTTCTCTATTTGGATGGGAATAACTGGGGCTCCTTTCGATAAATCTTTGGTACAGTGATCCTGTATACCAGACTTTCATTTGCTTCTCTCCAACTCTCACCCCTTCCCCATCGCCAGGAAACATATTTCTCCTGCCTCATTCTTATGGGATCTCTTGTTAGGTCCAACAATCTAGGATCTAACTAGCACTTATGAGATAGCCAGAACATTGCATTTTCATGGCTGAGATATTATGCTTGACAGAGTTTCTGTCTGTTCCACATAAGGCAATGTGTTGTCAATTTTTTTTTACCAACTTTTTCTCTCATTAATGAGGCCTGTATTATGAGTAGATGTTTTTTACAGATTAGGAAACTTACTCAGGAAGGTTAGTTGACTCTTTCAAAGCCCCACACTTGTAGGAAATAAATTTGAATTTGTATCTTCTGACTTCATTACTTGTCTAATTTATGACTGCCTCATGGATTTCCAGAAAAAGGGACTTTATATGTTTTCTTGGTTTTATTTCTTCACAAAAGAAATAATCTTTGTCACTTGATATTTGTAATTAGTTTAACCTATATTGCTTAACTCTCAAGTGTATTATTATCCTCCATAAATATATTTATATCTAAAAAAACACTTTTTAAATTTTCAGTTGGTATAACAGATTCCAAACCATTTTTTTTTACCTCTATTGTCTTGATTACTTTGAATCAGATTATAGCCCAGCATTACTTTTTCTGGTGAGAAATTTGAGATTGTTTAGTTTTAGCTACAGTAAAACTTAAAAAAAAAATCCACTTTGATATAATTTCAAAATTATGAGAACTTGCTAGAATAATGTAAGGAACTCCTATACACTATTTACCCCAATTCACCAGTAATTTATGTTGCCCCCTTTACTTTATCATTCTTTTCTGTTTCTATGTATATTTATTCATACATGCATATTTGCCCCAAATATTTTGAGGATAATTGGAGACATCATGCCCCTTCATCCTTAAATACTTTAGTGTGTGTTCTAATTATCAAATCAGAAAACTTAACACAATAAAATACTATTATCTAATCCACAGTCCATATAGTACCCATTATTATAAAATACTATTATATAATTCACAGTCCAAATTTCATCAATTGGCCCATTAGGGTTCTTTACAGCCCGCCTCTCTCCTGTCCTATCAAGGATACAATTCAGGATAATTTACTTGGTAATTCTTCTTTTCTTTCCTTATGAAGAGCTTTTCTTTTCAAACACAATTCTTTTTATGGTCAGTGAGAGTTGGAGCCAGACTAGTTGTTCACCATCTGGGTTTACATTCAGACTTATTTCAGGAGCTTTCTAAAAGGGTCTATTTCCATACCACTCTTGCTGACTCAGAATCTGAGGGAAGGGATTGCCCCAGACCTCTTGTTTGTTTGTTTGCTTTGTTTTGCTCTTCAAAAAATCTGACAATTCTGATGATCATCACGTTTGGAATCACTTATGTTAAGCAATGGCAAATCTGAGAGGGAGGGCCACCCTGCTAGAGCTAGTGCCAGAGAAATAACACTGCAGGAGGGGAGTGAATTAATCAAGAGGATGAAATAAGAGATGTAAGACTTCCGTCAGATGCTGAGAGATATTTACCCCCAAAGCACAGCTGATCAAGACAATTCTGGGGAGAATGAAACAAAGATGTCCACTTGACTTTTGGATTGTAAGATTCATGAAAACACACTGGTTCTTGAACAATTATGAGCTAGTGTGCAAAAAAACAATTCTGTATCCATGTAAGTTTGAAGAACAAAATTAATATGGTTTTTTCCTCAGAGTCCTTAATATATTGATCTTGGATCTATAGAACACAAAGCATTTTGTCAATTTGCTGGACCACATAACCCTTTTTTGGAGGACTGCCTATTAACGTACCAGTTTTATTGTCTAACTGACTTTAGGAGCGTATTAAATACTGAAAATATATATCATATCATATAATATCATGTCATATATAATATCATAATATAACCCAGGTCAGATTTTCTAAGACTTTAATAAGGGAAAATTATAAAGAAATATCATCATTTATTTTTCTGTTCTTTGTTTAGAATTACATGTAAATAAAGAACTAATACAACAAATTCATATAAAGAAAAAAAATGATGAACAGAACTATACATATGAAATTCAAATGACTAATTAAGAACTATACAAATTACTACTAATAACGAAGATGATGATTAGCCAGATGGGATAAAGTATACTCTGAGGCAAAAAGTACATATATTAATACTTTTGCTCTTCAAGCTTATACACTTACTTTTCTTCACTAGGATATAGAGGCTAATGTTAACTTCTAAAAATGTTGTTTAGTACAAGCTCTAAGTCCTTTTTGAGTTCCTATAATTTTTAAATTCCATAAAGGTAAAAAAAAAAAACTCCAATAAAGTCTGAAAGCATTAGTTGGTTCAAAGAAGAAGCATTCTACTTTTATTTCTCCTCCAAAAAGAAATATCAGAGCTGTTCTTCTAGTGAAACCAAGGAACATAGCCATTAAAAAATATGGAGTTGGCATTCTGGATTATCTTCAGAATTGTAGTTTAAGGAAAACAAATACATTTTAATACTTTTAGGGTTTTATCATGATAACATTACTATCATATTATGAGAGGGTGGAAACTGGAAAGCAGCTTTGTCTTGACTGTGCTCAGCTGGATGGTTTTCTTTTTCTAACTTTATTGAGGAATAATTGACAAGTATAATTATATATATTTAAAATGTACATTGATTCATAGTCTGTGTCTCCCTCTCTCTCTGCTCCTTCCAAATTAAACAAAAAAATGGGGCGCCTGGGTGGCTCAGTCAGTTAAGCAACAGACTTCAGTTCAGGTCATGATCTCACGGTTCATGGCTTCGAGCCATGCATCAGGATCTGTGCTGACAGCTCAGGGCCTGGAGCCTGCTTCATATTCTGCCTCTCTCTCTCTCTCTTTGCTCCTCTCCTGCTCGTGCTCTGTCTTTCTATGTCTCTCAAAAATAAATAAATGTTAAAAACATTTGAAGTGTACAATGTCATGATTTGATATACATATACATTATAGAATGGTTACAAAGATCAAGATAATTAACACACCCATCACTTCACATAGTTAACATAGTTAACTTTTTTTTTTCGCCTTTTTTTGCCTTTTTTTGTGGTAAAATGCTTAAGATCTGTGAGGTTACTCATGTGGCTGTATTCAGTTAGGAGTTTGCTAGGGCTGGAATATCCAGGATGGCTTCTCATCCTCCAGGGTCTTTCCTCCATCAGTCTCCCCTCTAGCTTGGGTTTCATCACACTTCTGCTTGTGTTAAACTTGCCACTGGTCTATTGTCTAAACTAAATCACTTGGCCAAGCCTAAGGTGGGAAAAGACTATACAAGCAAGTGAATGTTGTGAGCTGTGGTGCTTTAAGCACCACCAGTAAAATAGCCTGCCACAAGGGAAGAATTTAGATCCATTTCTGTGTTGGCCAATCATTTACATCCATGTTTAAACACTACTTCTCTAGGTAAAGACAGAAAAAGAAAAGATGAGTACGTATTTATAAAAGTGCCTAGAAATATTTTGGGGCACATATCCATTTTATGACTAAAAAATTAATAACTATAATTGGGATGTGACATTCTCTGAATAGCCAAGATTAGAACAGAGAGTTGAACTGTTTCTGATGTATTGGTTACTAAACTTAATATCATGGCTAATATCATAAGTATAGTAAAATAGAACTTTTGGGCCAGGAGATAGGATACACAGAGCTACCATTGAGCTGCCTTTTGGGAAGTCATTTAAATTTTCTAAGCCTCAGCTGTTTATGTATTAAAATTAGTGTCTTGAACCAAATTGCTCCTTAACACTCTTCCAGCTCTAAAATTTGACATATCCTTAAAAATTCTTTAAGTAGCGTTAGAAACACATGAAAAAAAAAAGATATAACCCCAATTCCCTCATCAATCAGTCAGCTGTGCCAGGGATTGTGATGAATATGTAAACACTGATTTGTGGTTATTAAGATTCTAATTCAACCAAATGGGTCCTGTAGTTGCTTATTAAAACCTCAGTCACTATAGAAAACATGGGCAGAGGGTGTTTCCATGGTCTACGTGCTCTTGGTTATTCCAGGATAGCAATGATTAGAACCCAGTAATAAAAAAGGAACCAGATGATACTTTGTATAAATCTGCAAGTATTATGATTTAAAAAAAAAAAAGAAAGAGAGGTTACATCGTCTTAAAATGGTAGAAGTTAAGGGGTGCTCGGTAATCCCTGATCATCAGAGATACAGTACAAGAAATTTTTCTTACTGTTTTATTTTCTTCCCAGGCTTTTTTCCAAACTTACAGGGAGGCTTGAGTAACCTCATATGCAGAACCCCTCCAAAATCCCCCTCCTGCTCATATTAGTACCTTTTTCCTTCCAATCATTTAGTTTAGATTTTCTTTTATTTTTCTTGCAAATCACCCTAAGCTTACAGCGATCTAACACATTATCTTGTGTACGCAGATCAACTGGTTGTTTGCAAGGTAGAATTTCTGTCAAACCCATAAACTGCTTCCTTTCTCTAGTTCTTATTTTCTTGCCCTTGGGCCCTGCTAAATGTTTATACCACTTCCCATTATGTATACAGCATCTCCCAATAAGTTAGTTCACAAGCTAGTTCATGTCCTCCCTTTCCTACCGTCTTATATCCTATGTCCCTCATACTAATTGGTTCATCCTTCTGATGAGCCAAAGTTCTATCTAATATATATGAGCTTCAACAAGTGCTTAAATGTGTTCTGGACCCATAATGGGATTTCTGTGCAGGAATTATTTCTGCCTTGGGTCACTGACCCTTAATGTAAGTTTTCTATGATTTGAGCTGAGCTCCCTTTTCACCCTGAGTCTCCCACTTCCTTCAGGTTGCTTTGCTATGCACTGAATACTACACAGGGCTGTCTTACAGAACCTTCTAGGATGATAGAAATGTCCCCTATTTGTGCTATTGCACACTGTTATGCAATGTGATTTAGCTGCTTCACAAAAGTGTGTTTTGCTCCACAATCAGACATGAAACTCTTGGAGGTCAGAAACTGTGTTTAACATTTCTTTTGTATTCCTCTTGGCAACATAGCATATGCTGGGTACCTGGTTGCTGCTCAATAACTATTTACTGAATGGATAAATAAACTCGGTTACATCAGGGAGCAGGGCGACTGGACAGATGGTGCCCAAATGACAGAAGTCCGCTTTCTTTCTTCTAGAAGTGATGGCATATTTTGATAATTTTCTCATAAGGTTCCAGAGAAGTCTCTAACAACTAGAATATACAATTAAGGAGCCTGGCAAGAAGAGAACCAGTTTCCTGGAAATTTCAGTATACAATTCAGTGGTATATCTCTGATTTCCTCATAATATAAAATATTCCTAAGCAGAACAGAGTACAGGAGTGAAATTCTAAGCTTTCTCTCATGTGTGTAGAAAGCCACATGGTGGCTCCCACCACTAGTGATTTCATATCTGTGTAATAGTTCTGTTTTCACTTTTACAACTTCTTGAAATTGTCGGCTATTTTATTTGTATATTTTGTCTATTCAGGCTGCTAGCATGGAGATTATTACACCTGAACTTTCTAGACAAGGGTGGGACAAGAAAACCAAAAGATAAAGCAAATAAGAAAAACAAGGCAACACACTGCTTATGATTTTAAACCACCTGACAAAACAGTCCTGAATATCATGTGAAATTATTGATAAGTTTGAAAAGATATACCATATTGAAGTAACAATACATTGTCAGTAACATTTTTGAAAACAGTCAGCAATGTTTAGAATTTGTTTATACATATGGTATGTGTTTTAGATGTAACATCCTGGAAAGCCTCATTATTATAGACTTCACTGGAAGATCTCTGAGGTCCCTTCCAGCTTTAAAATGCTGAATATAATTCAGAATTTATGATAATTTGAACTAGGCTAGGCTGAAATTTACTTTTGTATGATCTATGGAGCAAGGATTTGCTAATAGTGTAAACAAGATTGCTTGAGGCTTTTAACCAAGCTGTTCTTAAAGATTTTAACACATTGTGTGATACAAATGGGTCTACCTAATTTCAAATGATTCCCACCTATTTATTAAAGCATGCAATGGCAATGAAAGTCTGGTACTTAGAAGTACTTTTATTAGCAGCTAAATTTACAGTGTGAGTTTGAAAGTAATATATCTGCATTTCTTATTAGAGTGTCTAATTTATTACTATTATTTGTTGTTAATTCAGACTGGTTTCTCCATGGGTAGAGTATATCAGTGAGGTTTTTCTGTAATTAGAAATGACTATTTCAAATACAATTGTCTGTTTCAGTAGTTTTTTTTTCCTTTTCTTTACTGTATCTGTTCTTTATATCTTGATTTATTTACAAAATATATTTTTTAGGAATTGATATTTCACTGCTAACCCAGGTGAGATTTAGCTTTCGTGGGAACCTAATTACTCTCCAAGGAATAATTAAAAAACCCAGCTTCCTATATTTACCTCTAATTCTAATATTTTTACAAGTCTTTAAGAGTACAGTAAATTAATATAGAAACTATAAGATTAGGTTGATCCCTGTAAAGTCTTCATTTTTTCCCCTTTAACAGGTTGTCATCTTAATTTGTTTTTCTCGATGTTACACTAATTCTCCATGTACATAAAGGCTAAGAAATATTCTATAGTACACTGCGGAACTAAAATTTACACTTGGCAACAGGATTTGACAATTTATTTTACTTAAAGATGGCAAAAATTCTTCTAAGGACTTGTACAATTCACACATGCTGTATTTTACAAAAATGAATATGAAAACAGTTACTTTCTAAGATCTCATATATAGTTCAGAATGATAACTCGAAATCACTGAATTTAAAACACAATATAGGAAATATTCAGTATCACTTGCTATAGGTAAAATATGAAGTTAGTTCTTCCAGAATATGTCTGCATAAACATTTCTATGATTTCTCTCTGCAAACACACACACACACACACACACACACACACACACACATATATATATATATATTTATAACATGTAGGGAAGTGGTATTTTATAGCAACATTGGCTAAATTTTATAGGCCATGTTTATACTAATAGGTAAAGAGTACTATTTATGATCGTATCACACACATATAATTCATGTGAAACTATTACCTCAGTAGTGCTTTAAGCATTTTAAAACATTTCAACTTACATTGTTATGATTTGCAGTTAAATAGCATTTATTAAATATCTGTTGTACTGCTTGCACTGGATTAGTGCTCTGTACACATTATCTTACTTAATCCTCATGAGAAACTGTGAAGTAGGAGTGATGATTCTTCATTTAATAAATGAGGATGTGGAAAGCTTGAGAGAGAGAATAACTTTCACAAGAGATCCCACTAATACATGGCAGAGGAACCTGAATACATGTCTGGCTGATTCTAAAACGTTTGCTCTCATCCTTCAAATTATTCTTTTTCTGAGCAAAGATTTTTTTTAATGTTTATTTATTTTTAGAGAGAGAGTGTGAAGAGGGAAGGAGCAGAGAGAGAGAGAGAAGAGGGGAAAAGAGGATCCGAAGCGGCTCTGTGCTGACAGCAGTGAGCCTGAAGCAGGGCTTGAACTCATGAACCATAAGACCATGACCTGAGCCAAAGATGGATACTCATTTGACTGAATCACCCAGGTGCCCTTCAGCAAAAAATTTTTACAATTTATTTTCTCATGGCATCTTTGGCACTAATTTTTTCAGTTACCTTTGTTTCTCCATATAATAAATATCAATAAGCCATTAATGTTGCTAAACAATGAGATGTTTTTTAAAAGGTATGGAATCATTACACTGGAAGAAGTGCAGAAACTAGTCTAAGCCCTTATATGTTTTGAATGATCATCTAACAAAATATGAATATAGTTGTAGAGAGATTATTTTGTTCACCAATCCAAGGGGGCATCTTTTGAAATTCTATCTGGTTCCATCAATTTTTCAATGTTGAATTAGTCATCTGAAATTCTTTATACCAATGAAATGATTTCTTGTATCTCATTCAATTCAGGTGGCTTCATGCTGGTTGGTTGGAAAGTGTCACTTTCAGGTATTAGTTCTCAACATAAAGTATGATAATGTAGAAAACATAATCTGTTGAAATATTGATTCCTAGAGATTCTTATATGAGAGTCTTAAAATTTAGTGATCTCTAAATCTTTCCCTGGTTTATTTTTGTCCCTTTGCTCTCTAAAATGAGCATTACTTCAGACTTTGCAATAAGTATCACCTAAGTGCACATAGCCTCCAATGCACAGCAAGCTATGTTGATGCTGCCATTTAAATCCCAATGGCATTTTGGCTTAGTGGTCCCTAAAGAGTGAACTGGCTGCAAATAATCAACAAAAAATTAAACCAAGAAACGATATAACAGCACATGATAAAAGTTATTACCTAAAATTAGATGATACAAGTCAATGATATAGTATTAAAATATCTAGGTATAATATTATCCAAGAACATTTATCTTGGTAGAATAATGACCAAAATCAAAACATCAGAAAGTATAGCCATTAAAAATTTTCATTTGAAAATATTTATTTATGAATAAAATTTTTCTTATAAAATTTACATGGCAAATAACTGATCCCAGTTAAAAATTTTCAATAGAGGAAAAATGACTATGGAAATAAGGAAATTATTTAACTATAGTATGTAACAAGTTGATCATGGAATTAACTTGTCTTAATGGATTTATTCTAAAAAGTAACCTAAAGTATTTATCCTAAAAAATAAAAATGTATCCACATTTTCATAGTGATAAAATACTTATGTTCATAAAGAGAAAGTCAAAGTATCAAAATGTCAAAGTTAGGGATCAAAATATTCACCTATCAAAATGGTAGTGTAAAGACAGCAGGTTTAAAATATTTTGTATTCTTCTCAAATCTATATTGTTCCTTCCCAAATCTTCTCATTTACAAAATGACTTTGATAATGATATCTATCCCACCTACCAACTCATAGAACTTCTGTGGAGATCAAATGAAATGATAATTATAAAAGTGCTTTGTTAAGTTATTTAATAGTACTTAAACATTATTTAATAGTATTATAATTTTGAATTGCTTATTAGACATTCTTGGTTGAATGCATACATAGTACAAACTAAAGTTACAGCATTTTTCACTCAAATTAATCTCTCTCTGTGACTTCTTTACTCTGTCAATGACACCATAATTCTAACAAATCTTCAGG
Source organism: Panthera pardus (assembly GCF_024362965.1). Classification (NCBI taxonomy): domain Eukaryota; kingdom Metazoa; phylum Chordata; class Mammalia; order Carnivora; family Felidae; genus Panthera; species Panthera pardus. The sequence goes on along the minus strand of NW_026526991.1, from coordinate 91,352,154 downwards.
ATTTGAGAGCTAAAAGCTCAGAATTCCTTGGGACTCCTCCATCATAACCACTGAAGCCCAGTAGAATATGCTAATCAATCAGACTACAAATGCTACAACCAAATTAGTGTCACATTTCAAATGCTTTTCAGTTACAGCTTTATCCCATTTTATATAAAGATACATTTCTGGAGATTTGCAGAAATTACTTTTTTTTTTAAATGAAATCCTATTCTAGATGTAAAAAAGTTATTTTAAGGAATCTACTTTGAAATCTGGGGTAGGGTGAAAAATTCATTGGCACTGTAGGTTTTTCTATATGTTCTGCCATTAAAATATGACACATAAATATTGTCTTCCTTTTTCAAAGAAGTCTTTATAAAGGACATGCCAAATGTAGTTCATTGAAGATTTGCTTCTCTCGCAAAGTTAGTGATTCAATGACCCTTTGAATTAGTGTCACTGTGGTTATGTGGTTTGGTTTTCTGCTTTATATTAAACCTAAAAGCTTTAAATAAATGAGTGTGATTAATTGAAAGTTTTAAGCAGTAGTAAAACAAGGTCAAAGAAGAAGGAACAAAGAGTTATCCTGTACTTTATATTTGAGGCAGTGCAGATGACATTTAAGATATAACTGTAAGGGGCAACTAAATTATAGTGACCGTAACTTAGCTGTGTGATCAATTTTATTTTCAATGAGACTTGGAATAAAACAATATAAGTCAGTAGAACAAATTCTGTTTCCCAGGATAACTGTTCACACAGTGTTTGAGTGAATTCATTGCGTGGGAAAGAACATTAATTTTTTCAGTGGTAAAACTTTAAAAATTGGTAATAATGCATGTTATTAAAATTGGTACAATAGAGCCATCTCAAGCATCTGCTTTCTTATGCTAGGAAGTTCTTAGTATTTGAAGGTTTTTTTCACATGATTTTACAAATTCTTACCTATTCTTTACAAATGTCTAAGGATGTCAATGAATCCACATTGATGTGACTCAGATTAACTTAAATGACATGGTCACAGTTCAACCATGCAGGTGAAGCACACGTGTAAGTTTTCCTATGTAACTGCTAAAATTAAAACCTGAGAGACCCAAGTTTAGAATATTTCTATCTAACCAGTATAATAGAACCAGGCAAACATGTGGAAACCACTAGAATGTATCATAGTACAATTCTTTAAATAATTTTAATGAAATCTAGGATTGGCAATAGGTGAGGATATAGTTTAAAAATATGAAGGCATATAGACCAGCAAGACAAGCCACCTGTAATTAGGTTATAGCTTTTAAGATGAAATTGTAGATTTTCATGGTCCTTTAACAGAAAGAAAGAAAGAAAGAAAGAAAGAAAGAAAGAAAGAAAGAAGAAAGAAAGAAAGAAAGAAAGAAAGAAAGAAAGAAAGAAAGAAATTAAAACAAATGTTTTGTATCCATCCAAAGCTGCCTTGGACCAAGTGGTTTCTGAGTGGTACAGTAGCACCTTGATTCTAATGCCTAGACCAGGTATGGAAAGAAAGGAGTTCACTAACTAATGGCATTAGTATCTGAACTGGTCTTCAGAGATAACATACCTTAGCATGTTGAGCTACAACGTTATTTCCAGTGTAAAGCTCAAATGGATAGTGTGGTAACCAAGTTTACCTTAGTCCCAACCATTCATAAAATGGTTGAAAGTTTTATAACTAAAGTTATGTTTTTACATGTGTTTAATTTAAGTGTTTCAATTCTTCTATGATTAGTGACTGTATATTCTGGATTTTCCAGATCAGTCCAGATTTCATAAAAATGTTACTTTTTTTTAAAGGAAGCCTCTAATCTATAATTAAATGTAATTTACTCTGATTTATTTCTGTGTAAGTAAGTTCACAAATGGGAAGAAAAAAGTCTATTATCAGAGATGTCCTGGTTTCAGATCTAGAATATATGGAAATTTTTTCTATGGCATGATATCATATGTAAATATTGTGTTTTCATTAATTACTGGTGTACATTGTACCCCTTGCGCTATTATTTGAACTATAATCTCCAAGGTCTTAAGCTATCATTTCCTGCTTAAAACAATGAACCTTTAAAGTTTAAATCTACCTAAACTAGATGGGTGGAATGAAAAACATTTGATTCCTTTCAGCCTTGAGTGATATCTTCTCTGTTACTTTCTCCTTCAAACCTTCTCTTCCTATATTCCCTATGTCATTTTCCGCATCCCCACAAGACTAGCAAAACCAAGTCCTGATGTTACTGTCTGTGTGTCTGTCTGTTCCTTTGTCATTGTTCTCATCCAGACCCTTGTTATTCCTCAGGTCAACTATTAACCTTTCTGCTCTCCGTCTTCACTCTTGCTTCTGTTCACCAATCTATGTTCCATTCTGGTGCTAGAATTATGTTTAAAATTTGAATCTAAATTACTCTCTTTAGAACTCTTCAGTGCCACTCTCAGATAAATGATTTCCCTCTCCAGACTTACCCCTCTTACTTTATGCCTCACTATGAGGACTGTAGTCACACTGGGTTCGAGATCTTTCCCTCATGACTGCACACCTCCTATGGTGTCCACACCCCTAATATATTAATACATTTTCTTTTCATGATCTCTTGAAAATGGTAGCTGGCTCTCTAGTTTTTCCTAAACCTCTCTAGGGAAATTCATTAAGAGGTTAGGAGGGGAGAAGAGAGAGCACTATCTGTGAGCTGCTGCTATGTATCAGCCACTTTCTATAGGTAGTCTTAAGTCCTCACAGAAACTGTAATGACATGGGTATAATTTGTATTTTACAAATACAAATAAAAAATATCAGGCTAAGCATTTAAATTGTTAAAGGCAATACTTGTGATTATATGTGGAGCCTAATGTATATGCATGACAAATTAACATGATGTAAACTTTTAAATATCTTACAGTTTTGTTGTCAATTATATCTCAATAAAGCTGAATAAAAAAATAGAGTCATTTTTTAAGTAGAGGAAACAAAGTGGAGCCTAGAGTCAAACATTTGACTCTAAGGCCCAAAATATTGGCACTGTACTACACAGATTCTAGATCTGTCATCAGAGTCAGGGCATCTCATGGTTTGGCGGTAGACCAGGTTAGAGAATCTTCCTGTGATTCAGTCCCAACATAGACTAGCTTTTGGTCTTTAAAGGACTGCCAAGGAGGATTCTCATCATCTTATTCTGACAGACTACAGTGGACCAACAATCTCTATCTTGATACTTTAATAATTTGGCCCAAAGGGCCCATCAATTCCTAGTGGCATCCCTCTAGATGAACCTTGGGCCACATCTTGTTTGGGTCCATATTCAGGGACTAACCAGTTCTACACAGTTGGCTCCCAGATCATGAGCCAACCACATAGATGGAACTGTCAAAAACCACTGTATATCTAAGGGTCCTGAGAAAACAATGTATAATGCCTTAGAATACCATTTTTAAGTATATATATCTTTGAAACTTTACACAGAGCATGTGGCCAAGGAATTCAGAGACAATGGATTCAGCTTATGATGTTATAATGTTAGGGGACCTTTATTTTTCCTGAAAATAGACATCATTACTTTGACAGGAAACTGGTCAGGTGTCAAAAATGAGGTTAGAAGGACAGAGAAAAAATATTATGCCCACATATCTGCAAACTGTGCTTAAAGGAGAAGAGTTCCCCAGAGGCTATACCTCTAGGATAGGAACCACCAGTTTGTGAAAGAATAACATGGGTAAGGATCGTAGTGAGCTAGCAGGGAAACTGCTTGTCACCAAAAACAATGTCTATGCAAACAAAAACCTTGTGTTCTGGTCTACTGAAGAGGATTCCAAACATAGGTCCCTGATGGATTAGTTGTCACAATGGAAAATGCTCTCTCTGATTTTGCCTTATTCTTCCTTGTCCCCCATCTTGTTCCTTCTCTCTTGATTTTTAGCATTCCTCTTTAATCCCTGGTTCCTAAAAAAATACAAAATTTGGAGGGAATATTTTGGTTCAAACACTGACACATAATTTGGAAATTTTAAATTCTGTGGATAATAGTATTATGTTATATGTGTGTTAGAACTGAAACAGCATAGACTCTCCCAGAAACTCCCTGTGTTTCGCGTTGAATATTGTGTTATGCAAAGTCACCAGCAAGAAGCAGTTCATTCGGTTAGATTTTGTGTAGGTATGGAGTAAATTTTAAATTTTAATTGTCTCTCGCTTATTTACTTTTCTAGTATTTGACCTTCCTACAAGCAGACAAATATTAATGCTAATGGCAAAAGCAAATGCAGTGTGTCAGAACCCACATTTTATTCTGCTTTACCACCAATTTTTGGGCTGGGAAGGACGTAGGTTTTTGTTGCCCAAAGAAAAATATATGTATAGTGTCTGCCTATGTGAGCAGAGTAAGAATTTATTTGGGGGAAAAAAGGGAAGTAACTACTTCTTTCATTTGTTACCTGAGGGGTAAGAAGGTAGGAAGTGGTAGGAAGTAGGCAAGTGAAATCATCTATGAGGTGTGATGACAAACTTGTTTTTATTCAAGGCACATACACATGATGTTATAAAGTGATTACCAAGTTCAAAATGGCCACAATTTCTGTTGTCACACAAATTTGCAATATTTTTTGCTTCTTGCTTAGCTGAAGATTGTCTTTCTTTGATGTGAAGTAATAATCACAAAAATTGTCACATATTTTGAATTATTTCAAATGTTTGTGATGGCAATTATATGTTGAACAAAAGAACTTACGAAGTTAATGTTTTGCAATACTAGATGAAATGATTTGGTTTTAGAAAATTATATGTATTTATATATAAAAATAGGAAAGTATCCATATTAGTAGATTATTTACACATATCTTACGCGGATATGGAGTCATTTGTTGACCTGTATAGAGAGGACTAAGACAAGTTTTCTCTAACTGGTGAACTATGTTGAAATTGGGCTTTCTCTATAGATAGTTACGTTGTAGTAGGGAAGTGAGGGATGGAGGTAGAAGATGATTGATGATAAATCCAAATTTACACAATGAGGACAGGACTCGATAGGCCACTAATGTAGTACATGTTCCTTTGCAATATGGTATTATATTAACATTAAGATAAATATTTGCCAAATGAAACAACTGAATGACTTAAATAATTTATGCCCAACTCAGTATTAAAATATAATTGCATTTAATAAGATAATATTTTATGAACCACTCACAGAGTTTCTGTATCCAAGTCCTTTAAAAAAGTATCAGCTCTCCTTTAGCACGAATTGGTTTTAAAATCTTTTTTAAAAATATAATTTACAATAAAATAAAGCCAGCAGAACGAAGGTATAAATTATTAGATAGCTATGAATATATATAGATATTTCATTACAGGTAGAGGCAGTTTGTGGGGATTTTAAACAAAGAGATATTAGAAGTCCAGGACAGGATTTTTGTATTTAGAGAAGTGTTTGTTTTATGTGTTTTTTTCCTTTTTTTTATGATGGGAATACGAGCAAAGTACTCAATAGACTAGGACCTCTAATATGAAATTTACCAGCAGTGTAAATAACTATTCCCAGAACAACTTTAGATCTAGAATTTAATGTCATATCATAAGAGCTTCTCCTTTACTTTTGTAGGCATGTTATTATTTCCCCATATGTTGAACTTTCAAATAGTCAGTTTCTTTTAAGAAGAATAATGCTATATTGTGTTATTTATATGTCAGAGGAAGATGGATACATTTAAGTGATATTTTAGAATAGACATATAATCACTATTGTCATATATTTTAGTGCTTTGTTAAAGGAAGATCAATTTTATTATTTACGACATAAATGAGAGCATCCTGTATTTCAAAAACTGTAACATTGTGTGGGATCACTTATTATTCTAGTTTATCTAAATCAGTTAAAAAAATCTTCTGTTATATATATAGGCATTTAAATATTTGACATAGTTTCTTGGCTGAGCATCTAATCACCATGTTTTAAAAGCTGAAATTAGATTAATTTTTTATTATGCTATTGCTACCACTGTCTTGAATTTTTTTTGGTAGAGTACAAATATGAAATCTCAAATGGGCTTGAGTTAAGTTATACTCTATAAAACTCTACTTAGATTTTTTAAAAGATGAATTATTTAGAGAAAATAAATATATAATATTGTAAAATTATATTTAGTTTTTAACTTGATATATAGATTTAATCCTGATTGGTGGAAACAGTATTTGACGTGTTTATCTCAGTGTTTTAATATATGAAACTCTTCACCTTATCTGTCACAAATTCTAGATTGTGGTGGTCACCAATTTTTCAAAGACAAAAAATTGCTTTAATCAATGATGCTTTGTTAAGTTGCAGTATAAAATTCTACTGCATTTTGCAAATTTATTTACTAATATTGAAAGCTTTGATTTTATTTTATTTATTTTTAAAGTTTTATTTATTTATTTTGAGAGAGTGCATGAACATGAGTGGGGGAGGGGCAGAGAGAGAAGAGACAATTCTAAGCAGGCTCCACTCTGTCAGCACAGAGCCCAATGTGGGGTTCGAACTCACAAACCGTAAGATCATGACCTGAGCTGAGATCAAGAGTGGCACGCTCAACTGACTGAGCCTCCCAGGTGACCCAAAAGCTTTGATTTCAAAGGAAAGCTTTAGATTCAGGGCCACCAAAGATAAGAATTCTCAAATTTGGGACATCCTATGTGATAAGCTCAGGTAGGCAGTTTCTTATTTGGTACTATTGTACTTGAGAAGAAAAAACAGTTGTTAATATGTATTTCTCTGAATTTATTTATTTTCTACTTATTTCTAGAATCCTTGTTTTTCTCTAGGACTACATTCTATGTTGTTAAGTTTTTCCATTCCATTGTGAAACATTAAAAGAAAAATCTCTCTTTTGAACTCAAGTGGAGGGCTGATTCTGATACCTACATATTCAGGAAAAAGAATGAACACACATAATGCTCATATTTTACTTAAAAAAACCTAATGGATTTTCATGATTGTTAATTTTAAATCTTTTTAGTTTTGAATAAAGTCTGTTGATTTATTTGAGATAGTGGCTGAGAAATAATCATTCATGCCACAATGGATTTGAGCATCCATAAATACGTTCTATTAAATACAATCATGGATATAGAAAGTAGAAGTGATTTCTTTCCTAAAGGGATTTAAAATCTAGCTATAGAGAAAAATATCATGTATGTGAACCAAGAAGAAACATTTTGGGGGATGATAACCCAACAACAGCTTCTTATAAGGAAACACCTGTTTCTATGCTCTGATGGAATTATTCCTAAGCTGCCATCTTCTGAACCATGGATGATTGGAACAGTGTGAATTCTTGATTTTAGGGAAGCCAATCACAGAATTCCTAGCAGTCCATTAGTTAGAATAAAGTGTGAGTTAAGCCAAGCATATGCAGTTTTTTGTACTTAGGTTACTAAATGCCTCAAGAATCAACTCAGCTAATCACAACTGCTATACCTACCAATTTGTGAAAGCTGATATCAGACTAGGGCACCTGTATGGGACCATATGCAAGGTAGAGTTTTCAAGCAGCATAGAGTGAAAATAAATGCAAAAAGCCAGTTGTTGTTAGGAGAAAAAGAAATACTCCTGAGGAGTATGACTGTGTCAAGGGCGACAGAGCACTAGGAAAAAGGTTCTTGATTGCTTGCATTTAAAGTAGCTAGAGCCAGCTACAATTCAGAAATACCCTCTAGCTTCAGCCTTTGTAAGGTCTTTTCAATGATGCCTTGTAATTATGGATTTCCTTGATTTCCAGGTGTATCCTTAGTATTCTCTTTTGCTTAAGTTCACGTGAATGGGTCTTTATTCCATGCAACCAAATCAACTTGCCTAAAACAAGGAACAATTCAGTCCCAAATAGTACAGAAAATAAGTGTAAAGGAGCTTTTGAATACATTTGAAAAAATGAGTTTGATTAATTAGAAATTTTGTACTGCTTTTTGTTTTTGTTTGTTTTTTGACTGGGGAAATCAGAATGTTGGCTGCAGGACTGACTTCTTAAATTCATTTTTTGAGACAGTAGTCAACAAACATTTTCTGTAAAGAGTCAGGTAAGTATTTTTGGCTTTCAGTGCAATTGTCTGTATTACAACTATTCAGCTCTTGTTTGTTGTATAAAAGCAAATATAACCAATACACAAATGACTTAGGTGTGGCTATATATACACATATATATACATATATATATATGTATATATATGTGTATATATATATATATATATATATACACACACACACACTGGAATTTAAATTTCACATATTTTTCATGTATCACAAAATATTATAATCTTTAGTTTTTTTCAACTATTAAAAAATGTACAAGCCATCCAGATGGCAGGTATGATTTAACTCGCAGACTGTAGTTTGCCTGACTTAAAAGCATGAGTCTGGGATTCAAGAGTTCCAGATCAGTCCTTGCTTCACAACTGTGTGATGCTGAGCAGGGAGCATTCTTTGTGGGCCTCAGTTTCCTCCTTTACAGTAAGATGATGAACAAAATGAGCTTAGAGACCCAAACATGTCTGAACTCTAAACTTATTTTAAACTTTAATTAAAATTTTATATTTTAATGTTTTATTCATTTGACACTTTAAAACTTATTTCCCCCATATTCTGTGTTAATTGTATGAAAAAAGTCTACTCTTTTTGTCATTATTAGGTAAACGAAAACTAACATAAATATAAATATAAAAGTATACCCAGACAAGATTTTTTTAAACATTTAATTTGTTTATATCCATTTTATAATGCAGATCCTGGCTTCTGCTTTAATTATCACTAGGTTTAAGTAGCGATCTTCTGATCTTTCTCCTGCCTCTATTATTTGTAGTCTATCTATGAGTGGGTTGACCAACCAGTTTTTTGAGAAGGGGTCATGGATTTATAATTCCTGCTGTTCAGACATCCATAGTGGATATCTTACAAACAGAGAGTAATTAAGATTTAAAGAGAGAAAAATATCATACAATCTTACTCATATGTGAGATTCAAGAAACAAAGAAAAAAAGCAACCCAAACCCCCGGAGTCCTCAATATAGAGAACAGTCTGGTGGTTGCCACAGGGGAGGTGGGTGAGGTGATGGGTAAGATGGGTGATGGGGAGTAAGAGTGCACTTATCATGACGAACACTGAGTAACGTATAGAATTGCTGAAACATTATATTCCGTACCTGAAACTAATGTAACACTGTATGTTAATTATACTAGACTTAAAAAAATAAAAATAAAGACATCTGTCTTTTTTTCTTTTTCAATTTTCCATTATTGTTAGAGCAAGTTGAGTGCCAAAGAAAGATACTCACATTTGTTTTTTAAACTCTTAGTGTAGCTTTTCCTCTGTGTCCTCTTGAGTTGGTATACAACACATAAAGTACTGAGAAGGGCAAAGAGTACTGAGAATTTAACCTCTATGATTGCTTAGTCTATGATTTCTTTTCAAAATAAGTCCCTATAATCACAAATCCAGTTTATACCACTGTTTGAAATCTCAATCATGTTCTTACTACATTTTAATTTCCATTATAGTTGTAGAATATATTTTAAAAATTTCACTCACAGTTATAAACATCTCTTAGTTTCATTCTCTGTCTTATTAAAAAGCAATCTGGAAAACTGAAATTATTATATTACCATTTAACATGTAAATGGGTACTCACTTTAGAAAGAGACTGGATGGCATTTGTTTTGTATGCTCACAAATTTGGCACTGATCTTTGGTTAGAGCTGGCTTGACCTGGGTAGAATTGTGACACAATTCCCTTAATTAACCCAGTGCTTTTTTTGTGGACCTAGGCCTTCCCACTGGAATGCTAGTTCACACTCACCTCCCCTCTCCTTACAGGACTCAAGCCACAGGGATTTCCTACCCTCCTTTCCTTGCTCTGTTTTGACTTTGCAGATCCTGTTCTGTCCTACAGTTATCGAATAACTTACTGACTGCAGATGTAAACATTTATATTTTAATAGACACCTTTCCAGAACTGATGGGTTACCATCAAAGGTAGTGGAGGTGATATCTGAGGGAGCTGCCTTTAAGCCCGAGTCCACTCTGCCTACACACAGAGATAGCTCTGCTTGGTCTATAACATTCTTCTAACTTTAATCTAAAACTCTGCTCCATCCATTCATCAAAAAATAAGGAGATTCTTTATATAACACATTAGGGAGTCCTCAATATTTGTGTGAAAATGAAAAGGATGGTATCTTCTCACTGTTAAATCACTCTTGCACCTACAATGTGCTAGACACTATGCTAGAGAATGCACAGATAAATAAATTATGGTGTTTGCTTTCAAGGCACTGGTTGTTTGGTAGGAAATACAGACTTGCAAATAAATAATTTCAGTAAAATATTTAAAATGTTGTAATTTAGGGGCTATGTACATAGATGACACAAAGGAAGGAGTGATTAACTCTATTGGGTGGGACAGACAAGCTTCACGGGAGACCTTTGAGCTAGATTTTGAAAAATGAGCTTTCCAGGAGGAGAAAGCAATGGGGAGTTTTGCATGAAGGCATGGTGGCACAAAATACACTTGTCTTGAATTTTGAATAAGGAACAAGTCTTGCAAAGAATAGATGATAGAAAATCCATTTTGGCAGTGGTAGTAACCACGTCCAATATTCAGGGGAGAGTGGCAGGGAACTGAGCTTTGGCTGCAACCATCAGAAGCTTGGGTAGTGGGCACAGGGCCCTTACTGATGGTGATGGTTACTTACTTAAATGATGTGATCACGGCTGCTGCTCTGCCAACCTAGTTTTCTTCTGTCCCACCATTTTCAGAGCTGCATTCCAGCCTGCCTGACCATTCTCCTAACCAATTTTCTTCCAATAGTGTTTTTTTCTGCTTAAATTAGCAAGAGTTGGTTTCTCTCTCTCTTTTAATTTGTTAATGTTTACTTTTTAGAGAGAGAGAGAGAGAGAGAGAGAGCGCACACGTGCAAGTGGGGGAGGGGTAGAGAGAGAGGGAGACACAGAATCCAAAGCAGGGTCCAGGGTCTGAGCTGTCAGCACAAAGCCTGTCGCAGGGTTCAAACTCATGAACCGTGAGATCATGACCAGCACTGAAGTCAGGCACTTAACCCACTGAGCCACCCAGGTGCCCCAAGAGTTGGTTTCTATAGTACCTAGATACCTTAGTTAATGTAGCTGTAAAGAACGGGGATTCTGATGTTTGTTGTTTGTTTTCTGAGAAGTGGAGCAGTTCAAAGTGATATACCTTTTTGTGTGTGGATTGTTAAAGGAGTGGATATGTACCTCTGGGGATTGATGATGTCTGTGGGACTAGGGTATTGGGTAAGTTGGGCACATGAACATTGTTAATACTCGAGATCATGACTATTTGTGATGAAAGATTCAGAGTTCTTAACTAATTTGGGTATGTGATCAAGAGGATCATAAATGACAGATAAAAAAATGTTGATGGTATGTAGCCAGGTGTCATGGGCCTAAAAATGTAATTACAAGAAGGCGGTATTATGGTATAAAAGAAGAACTAGGAATTAAGATGAATGTCTACTCTCCCTCTAGCTCTCATGGTGCTTGGGACATTTGTCAAAGCTATAGGAAAGCATAGGAACACTTTTTTAAAGAAGTAGAAGATGTAGAATAATTTGTTTATGAGGTAATGAGATTCCAGAGGGCACAGAGGAAAGAGGTGAGAAGGCAGCAGTGGCAGAATTAGTTGTCAGGAAGAAGGATAGAATTACACTGGATTGAAATTCAAAAGATGATAGATTATAGAAAGGAAGTTCTATTTGGTCAGTATCTTTGGATATCAAGGATGAGAGCAGTATGACAGGACAAGTGGACACAGTGTGTTTTGGATAGAATGAGGATAGAGAAATATTTCTGTATTGGGCTAAGGTGTCTGTGGATGGTGAAGAAAGACACTTAGAGTCTCTTGGAGCCAGCAGTGTTAACAACTGCTTGGATATCTCTAGATAAAATTGACAAACATTTGTTTTGGTTTTGCTGGTTAACTTAGCTTTAGACCAGGGTTTCTCAACCTCAGCACTACATAGTACCTGATAATTCTTCGTGAGAAGGCTGTCTTTTGCATTATAGCAAGAATAGCAGCATACTTGGCCCTCACCCACCAGATGCCCATAGCACCTTCTGCCCAGATGAGAGAGCCAAACATGTCCCCAGACATTGACAAATGGCCCAAGATGAAAACCAGTGGGCTAAGCCCTGCCACAGCATTTTGGGGGAAGGGAAGTGAAATTCATTCTGGAATATTTTTTAAGTTAGTTAATTAACTAACTAATTAATTAATAGAACATGTGCATAAGGGACAGAGAGACAGGGAGAGAGAGAGAGAATTCCAAGTAAGCTCTGCACTGTCAGCACGAGGAACCCAGTGAGGGCTCAAACTCACCAACTGTGAGATAATGACCTGTGCCAAAATCAAGAGTTGGATGCTTAACCTACTGAGCCACCCAGGTGCCTGCCACTCAGTCTGAAATATTAATGATAGCTTTTATTTGAAATTCTTGGCTTCGGGGTAGGAACTGTGTGTTGGAATGAATAATACGTTGAAGCCTAACTCAAAAAATTCTAGAAACTTCCTATTGCCTTCAAAATGAAAATCAATTTTAGCACATTGGATAAGTTTTCTGTTACTTCTGCTCTTATGCTCCACTTTCATATTTACCTCTCTGTCAATCTCCCATTATGGGCATTTCACCAAATAGTCTTTACAATTTCTCACTTTTGCTTAGGCTATTGGCTAATTATTCCCTTACCATAATCTTCCAAAGAAATTTAGCTCTCAAGGCACATCTCAAATGATATCTCTGCCATGGAGTCTTCTCTCATTCCATTGGTAGGATTTAATCTTTTCTCTTTTGCACTGTTGTTGTATATTGCATTTTGCTTTATTTATCACATTCTTCCTTCTCATTGGTGATATATATTTTTTCCTGGAATGCAGTATCTCCCTGTAAAGTGCATATTCAGTCCTTTCACTTCAGAAAATTTTCTTGTATTATATTACTGAAAATGTTTTCTATTCCATTTGTTGTGTTGTTCCCTTTAGGGAACTCAGTATTATTTAGATTGGTCATACTTGCAGTCCATATCTATTATCTTTAATTGTTTTAATCATTTTTTTCTTTATGAATTTACTGTGATTATATAAAGCCTTTGTTTTAAGATCCCATTTTGGATTAGGTATGCATCTAATTAAACATTTTACTTATTGCACTTTAAAGGTACTAGTTTTATTGAGAAGTAAAAGAGAAGTCAAAAAGAATACTAATAAAATCATTTCATCCTTAGTCCATAAGTAAAAAGGTTATAAAACGTTTCTCTATTCTTTTAAATTTAATTATAAAATGGTGTTCTTCAATATGTATTCTTAGCTCTAAAACTATCCTTATTTAATTATTATTTTCAAGTGATTTAATCTTTGTGGATTAAAAACATCTAATTTGTGCTCTGATTAGGTAATGGTATGGAAGGAAGCACTCATGGAAAATTTCTTCCCTACATTTAGTTACAATTTATTCATTATTTTCCATCCTCTGTTACATCTTTCCTTCCTCCCTCTCCTTCACTTCCTTCTTTTTCACCTTTCTTTTGACTGTTATGGTTTGTATATCTAACATTTCTTTTAAAATGTTGGTGCTCAACATGGTCACCTCCATCAAATTTGACTTCCTTCTTACTTTATATGAGACCTCTTGATTTTTCATATACATAATTTGATGACTTAACATTACATGCTCTGCGCATTCTTCTAAATCCTAAGGGCATAGTAGGATGCTTGGTCATTACTTGACATTATGGACAGCTTGGAGAACTCAACTCCTCTCTCTCTCACCTGAGATTCCTTTCATCTTCTAAGACACATTCATACCACTCTGTTGAGATATATCTTACCCCTTTGGGAGAGTTTTAAAATTATTCCACTGACACAGTGTGGAACCCCAAAGGAATTGCTTCCATCAAAAGCATTTCATTTTCCTTGTCTCTGCTTATCTTACCAACCCCACTCCAGTTTCAGGAAAAATGGTGCCAGGAGATTTAAGAGTACGAGAGAGAATGAGACTCCAGCATTATTAATCCCTTGGAGTGTAGCAGATGGGAGAGAAACATCACTTGGTGCCTCTTTACTTGATTTCCTGCTCCTTCAAAACCTTGTCCCTTATGTTTCATTTTTTTCTGATTATGCCTTTATGCTCTGTTTGGCTACACCCAAATCATGAGTTCTGGAAGTTATTCTGTAATTGCTGCTGAGTTCCACAGCCAATAAACAGGTGCGGGTTCTGCCCAGAATTTTTTCCATTTATTTTTCCTCTCAGCCCCTTAATATTCTCCTCCAAATGTTAGAGATTTCATGGATTAATAGAGTTCCCAGGACTTTATCTTCTTTCCTTTTTTTTTTTCCTCTGAGTTGCCTCTGGGTTGAGTTGGAGTGGAGTAGGTGAAAGGGTAAATTTAGAATTATGTCTAGCTCCACAACAATCTTTTGTATCTTTCAATGTATACTACCTTATAAAAAGATTTACTGAAGTTTACTGAATTGACTTTCAATAAACTGCACATACTTAACACAATTTGGTAAATTTGACATATGTGCATACCCACGAAACCATCACAATAATTAAGATAATTGCATCTCTATCACTGACCAAAAGGACATTTCTTATGCTTTCTTGTAATCCTTTTTTCTCTTCCTCCCTGATAACATCTCCTTCCCCTATTATACTAGACAACCACTATCACAATAGATTAGTATCTATTTATAGATTTTTATTAAAATTTTTTATAAACGAAATTGCACAGAATATACTCTTTAATTTAGTATGCTTCCTTTGAGATTCATTAATATTATGGTATGTATTAGTAGTTTATTCCACTGCTTATTGTTTTATTATAGTTATCGTCATATGCACCAATATTTTATTCTTTGATACTGCTGAGTAATATTTCATTGTTGGGAAAAAACAGAGTTTGTTTATTCAGTTATGTATTGATGGACATTTCTGTTGGTTCCATATTTCGGTAATTATAAATAAACTTGTCATAACAGCCTAGGTTTGGACATTTACTTTAATTGGGAAAACTAAGGAGAAAAAATGGCTGGGTCCTATGGTGGATGTGTAAGTTTAACTATATAAAAAAGTCAGACTTTTCCAAGTGGTTGTACCAATGTACATTCCCATCAGCAGTGTATGAGAGTGCCATTTCATCCATATTGTCACCAATACTTGGCATAACCAGTCTTTTTAATATTAGCAATTCAAAAAGTATGTAGGGGTATCTCATTATTGTTTTAATTTATATTTCTCTGTGCCTAATGATGTTGAGTGTCTTTTCATATGCTTAATTGCCATTTATATATCTTTGGTGAACTGTTGTTTGTCTTTTTCTTTTTTTAATTTTTCAAATTTGTATTTAAATTCAAGTTAGTTAACATAGAGTGTAATGTTTGTTTCAGTAGTAGAATTCAGTGATTTATTACTTGCATATAACACTCAGTGTTCATCATAACAAGTGCCATCTTAATAACCATCACCCATTTAGCCCATCCCCCACCCAACTCTCTCCATCAACCCTGAGTTTGTTCTCTATTGTTAAGAGTCTCTTGTGGTTTGTTTTCCTCTCTCTTTTCTTTCCCCACTTCCCATATGTTCATCTGTTTTCCTTCTTAAATTCCACATGTGAGTGAAATTGTATGGTATTTTTCTTTCTCTGACTGACTTGTTTTGCTTAGCATCACACACTCTAGCTCCATCCGTGTCTTTGAAAATGGCAAGATTTCGTTCTTTTTGATGGTAAGTAATATTCCATCGTGTATATATACTACCTCTTCTTTATCCATTCATCAGTCGATGGACATTTGGGCTCTTTCCATAGATAGGTTAGTGTTGATAATGCTGCTATAAACATTGACGTGCATATGCTTCTTTGAATCAGTATTTTTGTATCCTTTGGGTAAATACCTAGTAGTACAATTACTAAGTCATAGGGTAGTTCTATTTTTAACTTTTTGAGGAACCTCCACACTGTTTTCCAGAGTGGCTGCCCAAGTTTGCATCCTCACCAACACTGTAAGAGGGTTCCCCTTTCTCCGCATCATAACCAACATCTGTTGTTTCCTGTGTTCTTAATTTTAGCCATTCTGAAAGGAGTGAGGTGGTATCTCATTGTAGTTTTGATTTGTATTTCTCTGATGATGAGTGATGTTGAGCATCTTTTTAAGTGTCTGCTAGCCATCTGGACGTCTTCTTTGGAAAAGTGTCTGTTCATGTCTTCCGCCCATTTTATATCTTCTGGAAAATAAACTAGAAAATCTCATTTCTCTTTGTACTTCATTTTGTATAGTTTCTATTGTTACATTTTCAAATTTACTAATTTCTTTTTCTGTAATGTCTAAACTGTAATTCATCCCATACAGTATACTTTTTACTGCATACTTTGTAATTTTCATCTCTAGATATTTGATTTAGGTTTTTTGAAAAATTTTGCATTTATCTACATAAATTAAAAAATTTAACGTTTTTTATTTTTTAGAGACAGAGAGAAAGAGAGAAAGAGACAGTGCACACAAGTGGGGGAGGGGTAGAGGCAGAGGGAGACACAGAATCTAAAGCAGGCTCCAGGCTCCACACTGTCAGTGTAGAGACCGATGAGGGACTCAAACTCACGAACCGTGAGATCATGACCTGAGCTGAAGTCAGACGCTTAACTGACTGAGCCACCCAGGTGCCTGTATCTACATAACCTTTTAAATATACAGTATATAGATTTTTCTCCTCTTTATGGGTTTTATTTTCTTGCTTTTTTGAATACTTGATAATTTTTTGATTGACAGACATTGTGAATTTTACCTTTTTGGGTAGGATACTTTTGTATTCTTATAAGTATTCTTGACTTTGTTCTGGGACACAGTTGTTATTTTTGAAATATTTGATCCTTTTTAGATATTGCTTTTTAGCTCTGTTGGGTGGCACTGGAATAGCACTTAGTTTGTAGCCAATTATTCCCTACTATTGAGGTAAGACCTTTCTGTGTACTCTGCCCTGTGCCTCATAACTTATGAGGTTTTTCAGTCCATCTGGTGGGAATAGACACTTTTTCTGGATCTTTGTAGGGTATTTCCTCCACACTCTCTTCCAGCTTTGGGTATTTTCTTCACAAGCATGGGTTGACAAATATTCACCTGAATACTTGAGAGGGATCCTGTGGAGGTCATCAGAATTTTCTCTGGGTACAGTTTCTTCCTCTTTGGCACTCTGTCCTTTGACCTCTATCCCCCTTGGTCTACCTGTATTCCATTTTCTCAGGTAGGAGAAATGTTAGGCCTGTTAGGCTCTGCCTGGTTTCCCCATACTTGAGCAGCAACCTGGATATGCCATCACAGTAGCAAACGGGGGAAATTATAGGGCTCACCTGTTTTGCATCCCATCTCTTAGGGACCATTGAACTTAGGGATCATTTGAGGGCTGGTGGCTTGAAAAGCATTATTTGCCATAATTTAATGATATTTTTGTTGTTTGGTCAGATGTGGAGGGAATACTGTATATGCTTTGGAGAGTATGGCATGAGGTCTGACTTTATAAATGTTTTATTGCTGTTAGTAAACTTTTTATTACATTTTAACATTAAAAATTTATGGTTATTAGGGACAGCACTTTTGTGATCTGCTTTTTATCTAATATGTATACTCTAATGTTTTATTTGATTACACATCTGTTTTTACTACCAGATTTTATAATCCTGATGTCAGCTGAGGGTTCTGTGTTCCTTAAACTTTAGAAAAGATTTACTTGAATCCCTATTCAACCCCTCGAAAAATATCTAATGCTCTCCACCCCAGAAGTATACTTTAGTGTACAGAGATTGAAACTGCACTTGTGCATGAAGAGAAGGCTGGAAGGAAGGAAGGAGGAAGGGAAGGAAGAAGGGAGGGATAGAGAGACAGATGGGGGGAGGGAGGAAAATCAGCTGGTTGGTTGGTCTAATTTAGTAAAACCATTGTGGAAAACTTTAGGTTTAGGGGCACCTGGGTGGCTCAGTTAGTTAAGTGTCTGACTCTTGGTTTTGGCTCAGATCATGGTCTCACAGTTCATGGGATAAAGCCCCGCATTGGGCTCCATGCTGACAGCAAAGAGCCTGCTTGGGATTCTCTCTCTCTGCCCCTCCCCTCCTCTCTTTCCTCCCAAATAAATAAATAAATATTTTTAAAAAACTTTAGGTTTGAAGCCTAGTTGGATAAACTGACATATATGTAAAGAATGCCAACATAATGAGTTCAGGGTGATATTGTGATATAATAACAAGAATAAATATTCATTTGGTTTTCATCCGAGGTTACTGAGACCTCCTAAAACCCTTGGAATTTCCTGATATGGGTGAAAGGAGCATCCTTTGTTATTGGTAATTATCCCTTTTCAACCATACCTGAATTTACACTAATGAAGTTAAACATGGAGGATAGTGGATGGTTACAAAAGGCCAAGGGATGATTAGTGGGTTGAAACTTTCAGTCTCCACACCTTCACCCCTGACCCTTGCAGGGAGGGGGAGAAAGGCTGAGGATTGAATTAATTACCAATGGTCAATGATTTAATCAAAACATTAAATGACAGGGTTCAAAGAACTTCTGGGTTGCTGAAAACATCAAGATTCTGGGAGGGTGACATGCCAAGAGAGGGTGTGTAAGCTTCTCCTTCCCCATATCTTGTCCTATGCATCTCTTCTATTTGGCTTATCCTGAATTGCATCTTTTATAATAATCTATTAATAGTAAGTAATGTTTTCCTGAATTCCAGAATTCAGAGCCACTGTAACAAATTATAGAACCCAAGCAGGGGTCACAGGAACCCCTGAGCTGTAGCCAGAACTGGTGGTCAGAAGTGTGGGAGGCCTGATCTTGCAACTGGCGTCTGAAGTGGGGGCAATATTGTTTAATTCAGCCCTTAACCTGGGGTTCTGTGGCAACTCTGAGTAGTTAGTGTCAGAATGAAAAGCACTGTACAAGGGGCGCCTGGGTGGCTCAGTCGGTTAGGCGGCCGACTTCAGCTCAGGTCACGATCTCGCGGTCCGTGGGTTCGTGCCCCGCGTCGGGCTCTGGGCTGATGGCTCAGAGTCTGGAGCCTACTTCCGATTCTGTGTCTCCCTCTCTCTCTGCCCCTCCCCCGTTCATGCTCTGTCTCTCTCTGTCTCAAAAATAAATAAAAACATTAAAAAAATTTTTTTTTAAAAAAGAAAAGCACTGTACGAGACCCAGATGGTGTTCTCAGAGACTTAGAGAATTGCTTGGTGTAGAAACTCCACAGGTGTGGTGCCAAAATTATAGTGACTACATAAAAAAAGGTTTTCTTTTACAGGGAACTTCATACCTTCTAGGTGAAGAAGGGTGGGAATGGCATAAAACTGTGAACTACATAACATGTATAGAATTCTTATTTTTGTCCACCCAGCAGCTTTTCTTCTTTTTCCTTTTGGTTAGTATCTCAGTTCCCGGGCCAAGGATATGGGCCAATCTACCGTATTGTCCCTGGGAACATCGACGGTCTATGGAGGTAGTGAGATTGGGGAAAAGTGAGGATAAGATAATTTGATCTGTTCTTCTCTGTTATGGAATGGAAGCCTTAAGCAGATGAATAAAAACAGATGGTAGCTGGTGCTGGTGCTGAGTCATTTGGTGCCAACTGTCTGGAGAGAAGATCCTAACCCTCCAAGGACTTTTTATTTCTTAATCTAGAACCATATTTATAAATTCTATTTTTGTTAAAATAACCAGATTTTATTACTACTTACTTTATTGAAAGTATCTTATCTAATATACACTATAAGCAATTTGGTACTATAGGAAGTAAAATTTGAATGTATGATGAAAACTGATACTAAATAGGTTGGTGGCCGAGGTCATGGAGGGCTTAATATTTCATGTGGTGGTGCTTGGTATTTATTCTGTAGCCTACAGAGTTTAAGAAGATTCTTATGTCATTGCCAAGTTTTAGTTTTTTATCAATCTCTCTGACAGCGTTGCAGATGGATTTGAAGAAAGTAAGCCTTGAGATAAAATGATCAGTTAGAGACTCTTTAAGTTAAAAGATATTGAATACCTGAAGTATTGTATTACTGTTTCTAATTGGTGCCATAACAAATTACCACAAACTTAGTGGGTTTTAGCAACACAAATTTATTTATCTTAGAGCTCTATAGTTCAGAAGTCTGACACGGGTCTCACTAAGTTAAAATTAAGATGTCATCAAAAACCATGTAAGAAAGAAGAGAGTGGAGTGAAACATTTAAATATTGAAAGGAAGAAAACACCCATCAGCCTAAAATTCTGAATCCAGTAGAGTTATCATTCAAAGGAAAGGAGAAATAATAACTTTCTCAGAAAAACAAAAACAGGGAATTTGTTGCCCCTAAGCATCCCCTGTAAAAAATGTTAACAGATGTTCTTTAGAGAGAAAGAAAATTAGATAGATAAGAAACTCAAGTCTATGTAAAGAAATGAAAAGCATTAAATGAGGAATGAAAAAGAATGAAACAAAAACTTTACATTAATATTATTATTGGATAATATAGATAACTGTTCAAAATAATGATAGCAATGATGTACTGAGTAATTATAGTTTATGGCTAGGTGAAATAAATGGTGAGAATGTTATAAAGGACTGGAGAAAGAAATAGGAAGTACACTTCTATAAAGTAGCCTGCACGACCTGTGAAGTGGTACATTATTTTTTGAAAGTCGACTTAGACTAGTTGTAAATGTATACTGCAAACTCTAGGGAAGTAATTAAAAATGCTACATAAATATTAAATACTAAACACTAAAAAATTATAAAAAGGAAGTGCAATTGATATCCTAAGAGATGAGAGAAGATAAAACTGTATAATATGCTCAATTTAAGCCAGAAAAGACAGAGAAAGAAGGAGATATAAAGAAAGAAAAAAAAGCATTATGAACAGAAGAAAGTTACAAATAATGCAGATATTAATCTAACTGTATCAATAATTACTTTAAATGTGACTGGTCTAAATATACCAATTCAAAAGCAGAGGCTGACAGAATAGATAAAAACCCAAATGTACGTTGTCCACAGAAAACCCACTTTAAGTATAAGACACAGATAAATTAAAAGTAAAAAAATTGGAAATGCCATGCTAACACAAATCAAAAGGAAGTTGGAATATTAAAATTAATTCCAGAAAAAGCAGAATTCAGACAAGAAATATTATCAAGGTAAAAAGGAGCATTATATAATGATAAATAGGTCCAAAAATATATAACAATATTTAATGTGTATGTATCCTACAGAGCATCAAATTACATGAGGCAAAAACTGAGAGAACTGCAATGAGAAATAGTCAAATCCACTATTCTAGTTGGAAACTTCAACATCACTTTATCAGTAATTGACAGGTCCAGCAGGCAGAAAATTAGTAAGGATATAATTGAGATGAACAGCACCATCAATCAAAAGGATCTAATTGACATTTATAGAAGATTTAATCCAATAACAGCAGAATGCACATACTTCTCAAGGTTATGTGGAACATTCACCAAAATAAACCACATTCTGGCCGATAAAACATATTTCAACAATTGTAAAATTTTAGAAATCATATAAAATATGTTAGACACAATGGAATTAAACTAGAAACAGTAACAGAAAGATAACTGGAAAATCTCAGAGATTAAACAACACATTTCTAAATAATGCATGATTCAAAGGAAGAAATCTCAAATAAAATTAAAAATATTTTGAACTGAGTGAAAATAAAAATATAACTTATAAAATCTGTGGAATGCAGCAAAAGCAGTGCTTAGAGGGAAATTTATAGCATTGAATATATGTATTAGAAAGGAAGAAAGACCTAAAATCAATAATCTAAGCTTCTACCTTAGGAAACTAGAGGAAGAAGAGTATTATAAAATTAAGCAGGTATATTAAAATAAATCACAATAACAATGAAGTTGAAAACAGGAAAACAGTAGAGAAAATAAATGAAGCCAAAAGTTGGTTCTTTGAAAAGACCAATAAAATGGATAAATCTCTAGCCAGGCTAATCAAGAGAAGTAAATACAGGACACAATTTGCTAATATCAGAAGTGATAGAGGGGCAATCACTACTGATTCCATGGACATTAATAAGAATAATAAAGGAATATTATAAACCACTCTATGACCTATAAATTTGGTAACTTAAGTGACATGAACCAGTTCCTTTAAAGAAACAATATAAAACCTCACACAAGGAAAAATAAATAATCTGAAGAGGCACATATGTATTTTTTTTAATTTTTTAAAAATTTTATTTAATTTTTTTATGTTTATTTCTGAGACAGAAAGAGACAGAGCATGAGTGGGGGAGGGGCAGAGAGAGAGGGAGACACAGAATCAGAAGCAGGCTCCAGACTCTGAGCTGTCAGTACAGCCCAACGCGGGGATCAAACTCACAAACCATGAGATCATGACCCAAGCCGAAGTCGGTCGCTCAACTGACTGAGCCACCCAGGCAACCTGAGGTACATATGTATTAAAGAAATCAAGTCAATAACTTTCCAGAATAGAAAGCACCAATCCCAGATGAGTTCACTAATGAATTCTGCCAAATATATAAGAAAGAAATAATATCAATTCTACACACTCTCTTCCAGAAAACTTTCTAGAAGGCCAATTTTAACCTGATACCAAACCCATATAAAGAAATTACACAAAAGGAAAACTACAAGACTAATATCTCTCATGAACATTAAAATCCTCATCGATATATTAGCAAATCTAAACAACAATCTAAAGAAAGATTTATATACCATGATCAAGTGGTATTTATTCAATGTAGCAAGTCTGGTTCAACACTTGAAAATTAATTAATGCAATAATTCACATCAAAAACCTAAAGAAGAAAGCTCTTATGATCATAACAATAGATTCAGAAAATGCACTTGACAAAATCCACGTCCTTTAATAATAAAAATTCTCAGTGAACCAGGAATAGAAGAGAACATCTTTAACTGGATAAAAAAAAAAAAAAAAAAAAAAAAACATTTAAAGAAGCCTAAAGCTATCATCATACTTAATGGTGAGAAATTAGACACTTTTCCCCCAAGATTAAAAACAAGCCAAGAATGCCCTTTCTATTTAACATCATACTGGAAGTACTAGCTAACTCAATAAAGCAGGAATAGAAAGAAGATAAAAGTACACAAACTGAAGAGGAGGAAATAAAACTGTCTGAGGATGACATGATTATCTATATAGAAAACCCCAAAGAATCAACCGCAATAAATCCTCCTGGAACTAAAGAATGAATATAGCAAGGTTGCAGGATATAGGATTAGTATACAAAAGTCAACTGCTTTCCTATATACCAGAAATGAATAATTGGAATTTGAGATTAAAAACATAACGCATTTAATTAGCCCCCCAAACTGAAATATTTAGGTATAAATCTAACAAAATATGCATGATATCTATATGAGGAAAACTATAAAACTCTTATGAAAGAAACCAAAGAACTAAATAAATGAAGAGATATATCATGTTCATGGATAGAAAGACTCATCATTATTAAGATGTCATTTCTTCCAACTTTATCTATATATACAAGCAATTCCAATAAAAATCTTGGAAATTTATGTTTTGGCAAACTGATTCTGAAATGTATATGCAACAGCAAAAGATTCCAAATAGCCAATGAAATACTAAAGAAGAAAATCAAAGTTGGAAAATGGGCACTACCCACCTTCAAAACTTGTTATAGAGCTACAATAATCCAGATAATGTGGTACTGGTGAAAGAAGAGGCAAATAGGTAACGGAACAGAATAGTTAGCCCTCAAATAGACACACTCAAATGTAGTCAGTTGATCTTTGGCAAAGGAGTTAAGGCAATCAATAAAGACAAAACAGTCTTTTTAACAAATAGTGTTGGAACAATTGGACATTTACATGCAAATAAATGAATAAATAAAAACCTAAACACTGACCTTACAGTTTCAGCAAAGTTAGTTCAAAATGGATCATAGATCTAAACGTAAAATGCAAAATATGGAACTTTTAGAAAATAATATCAGAGAAGATTTAGGTGACTTTAGTTTTGGCAATGAATTTTTAGATACACCACCAAAAGAATGATCTATGAAAAAAATTAATACGTTGGACTTCTTTGAAATTAAAAACTTCTGTTGTATAAAAGACAATGTCAAGAGAATGAGACTACAAACCATAGGCTGGGAAATCATATATTCAAAAGATGTATCTGATAAAAGACTGTTATGCAACAGGTAAACAGCTCTTAAAACTCAACTATAAGAAAACAAACAACCCATTTAAAAAATAGGCAAAAAGCCTGAGCAGACACCCTGCCAAAGAAGATATACAGATGGCAATAAGCTTATGAAAAGATGTTCAATATCAGATGTCATGAAGGAATTACAAATTTAAACAATAATGAGAAACTAGTACCTGCCTATTAGAATGGCTAAAAAAACAAACAAACAAACAAACAAACAAAGTGATAATATCATATGATGACAAAGATATGGAGCACCAGGAATTCTTATTCATTTCTAGTAGGGATGCAACATAGTATGGCCACTTTAGAAGGCAGTTTGGTGGATTCTTACAAAGCTAAATGTAGTCTTACCAACCAATACAGCCATGTATCCCTAGGTATTTACCTAGATGAGTTAAAAACTTATATACACACAAAAAGCTGCACATGAATATTTGTAGCAGCTTTGTTCATTATTGCTGCAAACTGAAAGCAACCAAGATGTCCTTCAAAAGGTGAATGAGTAAACAAATTGTAGTGTACCAGTACAATAGAATATCACTCAGCAATAAAAAGAAGTGAGCTATCAAGCCACTAAAAGACACGAGAAATTTTTAAATGCATATTGTTTTGTGAAAGAAGCAAGACTGAAAGGTTACATAGTGTATAATTTCAACTATACGGCTTTCTTGAAAAGACAAAATTATATAAACAATTAGTGGTTTTCAGAGTTTCAAAGGGAAAAGGACAGAGCTGAATAGATGTGACACAGAGAATTTACAGGGCAGTGAAAATATTCTTTATGATACTTTATTTTATTTTTTTAACATTAATTTATTTTTGAGAGAGAAACTATGAGTGGGTGAAGGGCAGAGAAAGGAAGACACAGAATCTGAAGCAGGCTCCAGGCTTCAAGATGGCAGCAAAGGGCCTGACCTGGGAGTCAAACTCACGAACTGGTGAGATCATGACCTGAGTTGAAGTCGGCCACTTAACTGACTGAGCCACCCAGGTGGCCCTCCTTATGATACTTTAATGGTGAATACGTGACATTATACATTTGTCAAAATGTCCATTGGACATTTGTCCAATGGAGCTATACAACACAAAGAGTCAATTTTAATGTAACCGATGGACTTTAGTTCATTATGATGTTTCAATAATGCATTACCACATGAATGCAAGAGATGTTAATAATAAAGGAAATTTTGAAGAGGGAAGAGAATGGAGTCTCAGGAATCCCATGTACTATCTGCTTAATTTACTGTAAACTTAAAACTCCTCTAAAAAACAAAGAAAAAAATAATAATAAAATCAAGGTGTTGGCAGGTTATGTTTCTTTCTGGAGGCTCCAGGAGAACATTTTCAACTTTTTCCATCTTCAAAGCCAGCATTGTGCCGTCTCTCTGAATCCACTCTTGCCATCACATCTCTTTCTCTGACCATAGCTGGGAGAGGTTCTCTACATTCAAAGACTAATGTGATTAAATTGGGCCCACATGGATAATCCAAGAAAATGGCCCCCTCTCAAGACCCTTAACCTTAACCACATTTGCAAAACCCCGTTTGCTACGTAAGGTATCCCAAATTCACATGTTGTTAGGATTAGGATGTGGGCATCTTTGAGTCTCCATCATTCTGCCTACTATAACTAAGCAAGTAGTAAAAAGAATGAAAAGAATAAGGTAAATTCCAGAAATATTTAGAAGGAAAATACAGAAGACCTAGTGTTTGGAAGTGTTTATGATGGGTGTGTGGCCTCAAGGATGAAGAGGTAAAAATTTACAATCCCATCCAGGTTATCGACTTGAGGACATGGTACTGAGTGATACATTGAGACTTCCTACATAGCTCCATGGCCCTTTCAGGACAATGTAATAAAGAAGGAAACAAAAAAGACTAGCTTTTAGGAGAATTTACTGATTTCATGATTCCTGGCTAACTATTTCATGGATTATAGCATGGGTATTTCTGACCTAACACAAAAATGAAAAAAAAATTAAAAAGGTTTTTTAAATATGAGTGACAAAGGAAGTTTTCAGTTTCTCCCTACCACCATGTTTGTCAAAGTCATGACCATGTGAACCTAAAACTTTGCCCCTCATTAGGAATGTTTAATCACTTCTCTTAGAGACTCCAAACTTCTTGATATGATCCTTGTTTACTTCTCCAATTTCAGCTCTACTCACCTTCCTCTCACTTGCACCTGGTTTTAGATAAGATGAACCTCTTTCATTTCTTTCATTGAGTCATGTCCCCTTCTTGCTTCAAAGCTTTGAACATACTGTTCCTTCTGCCCAGGCAACTCTTCTCACCTTTGCTTGGCTATTCCTTTGGATCTCCTTTCAAAGAAGTCACTTCTTCCAGAGGCTTTTCTTAACTTTCTGAATCTGAGTTAGGTAGCCTGCATGTTCTGTGACAGCCATCTGTATATTTTTTTATTATAGTGATTGTAATTCTAAAGAGAGATTGACTGTTTAATTGTTTCCATTCATGGACTAAAAACTGTGAGGGCAGAGACAACACCTTGCCTGTTCAACATTTTGTCCACGGTGACTAATGTGATATCCATCACTGAGTGGATGCTGTGAAAATATTACATCAGAATATCTTGGGCATCAGGATTTTCTGAAAGCTCCCCAGGTAATGCCAATTGTACAGTTGGGATGAAGAAGTAGTGATGTTTACTTCTCATGTTACTAACTTCAACCTCCCTTCCTTACTCCCCTACCAACCAGTCCTTAAGCTGGAGAATAATGTTTTCCTGATAGAAAAAGACCTCCAAGGATGTTGAGACTGATTGGGAGAAAACATAAGGAAAAAGAAAACAAACAAACAAAAAACAGATTTGGAGGGAAATTTATTAAATTCAGTTTTAGAATGAGTTTTATATTGCTGTTTCGTAGATAAGGTCAATATATATCTTGAAGTTCAGAGAAGAGGCAGGTCAAGGCTGCTACAGATATTTAGATAAGACTATAGGATCTTTATTCTATGAGTGCTATTAAAAAGTTTTGTCGCAATAGTTTCATTGGAGTAGTGGAGAAACTGAATTATAGGGAAGATGAATCTTCTAGGGCAAACCAACATCTTAAGAAATCTGAGTAAAGGTAAAAGCTATTAAAAAGTTTTAAAGTATATCAAATTAAAAAAATATTTGAGTATAGTTGTCACACAATGTTACATTAGTTCCAGGTGTACAACATGGTGATTCGGCTTCTCTACAAATTATTCTATGCTCACCACCAGTGTAGCTACCATCTGTAACCGTACAATTCTGCTACAATATCATTGACTATATTCCCAGTGCTGTACCTTTTATTCCTGTGACTTATTCATTCCATAACAGGAAGCCTGTATCTCCACTTTCCTTCATCAATTTGCCCATCCCCCTACCTTCCTCCCCTCTGGAAACCATCAGTTTATTCTCTGTATTTATAGGTCTGATTCTGTTTTTTGTTTGTTTGTTCATTTGTGGGTTTTTTTTTTTTTTTTAGATTCCACATATGAGTGAAATCATATGGCATATCAGATATAAGGAAGAATATTTCTTTCAAAATAATTATCTATCATTTGTTTTTTAGCAGGAGAGAAGCTTGAAGGAATTGAAGAATGTTATTACAAAACCAAGAGATTGAAGTTAGACGGGTTGGGAGGAATGCATGGTAGAGACTGTTTTTGAAGGTATAGAAATGGAAAAGGTCAAGAGCACAACTGGATGAAGAGGACAACCCCTATCCCTATTTGGTGAGACTGGGGGTGTATAGGGACATTTGTGAAAAGAGGAATTTGACACGGATGATGCTGATAGTCATAATTTTTCTTTGAAATAAGAATAGAGGTATTCTATTGAATTAAAATGTATTTGCAGATTTAATGCTATCACTATTTATAGGATAGATAATTGGATACTAAATATAACCCCTAACTTTTTGATAAAGTGTATACAGTTCAAATAAATTAAAAGAAGAGAGATGAACCTCAGTTTAATGAAATAAAAACAAATTTTTTGTAGAGATTTATTTTAGATTGTTTTTTGACAACTTACATTAGGTTAAATTTCAATGCATCTATATTTACTTTTAATTTCAAGGAACACATCAGTCAACCTCCTCTCAATCATCCTACGACTCCAAAGTTATTCTCCATTTTTAAATGTAATTTCAGAAATTTCATACTTTGATGTCAAAATACTTAACATAATACTCACTTAACTTCAGTCAGGACTCTTAAAATATCTTGGAAATAGTAACTAAAGTTGGTCTAAGAACCTACAAATATCATTTGCAGTAAAAATTACGTCAAGAGCAGTGATACGTGTTAGTTTTTTTAAATGATGAAATTATACACATTGCTTATATATTTGTGCCAAATGAACCCAAAAGGGAGGCATAGAATAAATAACAGAATTTTACAACAATAAGGTAGGTAATAGGTAATAAGTAGGTAAATTATTTACAATACTAGAAGCATCAGAAACACAGAGGCACTGATAACATGTTGGATTATCAAAAATAATTTAGGGTTTGGATTTGGGCTATGTTTTTATACTGACAATAGAAGGAAGGACTCCCTGATAATTTGTATAATTCCTTTACCTAAAATAATTATGAAATAATGGAAAAGCTTGATTTAGAAAGAGATGATTTCTATCATCTACATATGTATCTATCTATATCTATCTGTCTATCTATCTATCTATCTATCTATCATCTATCACCTATTGATCATCTATCATCTATTCATTTATTCAGTAGTTATCTGCAATGCTGAGAATTTTCTGTTCTCCTTCAATCATGTTCAAGACTTACCTCTTTAAACCTTCCTAGATCTGGGCATGTGGTTAAGTGTTTGGTTTTCAAAAGTGTTCTCTGTAAATAAAGTCAAGTAAATCTGAGTAAATGAAAGGAGTTCTTAAGTCAACAGATCTGGAATTAGTAGGTACTAATTGTCAATAGTGATTGTCTAACACATGAATAAAACATAAAAGATTTGACTGGATGCTATCAACAAGCTCAGAATAAATAAAAGTTTACCAGACTGCAAACTGAAATTTGGATGAGATTTCACAAACTTCTTACTACTTCAGCTGATCTTAAATGAGTTTAAAAAAAAACAACTAGAAGACTTACAATGTGACTTTTTAAATTTTCCTTTTATTGTTAATGATTTTTATTTTATTCAATAAAAATTACCTTATCACTTGAATTATAATTTCATAAGGCACTAATAATTTCTGTTTTGGATGCTAAAGATGCATCCTTTATTTTTTCCCAATGTGATCTATGTTTGCATTTTTGTATGTTTAAGAGATAAACATGTAACTAAATGAGAAATTAAAGATAGTTGAGGTTCTAGAAAATGCTTGTGTTAGGGAATTAAAAAATAGTCAGTGAGGGCATTTCCAAAGTATTTTATCCATACACTCCTTGACTGTGATTATTGACTGATCTATTTTCATTTTTGTTAGTAAAGAATGGACAGAATGTGGTATATTTTAAAAATGAAGATATCCCACTGTTTGAAGTTGTTCCATATTTTATTGTTGATTTGGGTTTGCAAGAATATAGTCCAAATCTCTCTAAATTTGCTATTTGGCAAATGTTTGTTATAATTCTATAGATATAAATTAATTCTGTTTGCATTTTATGACATGATTGGAGATTTCTTAGTGACATACATACTGCAATATAGAATGTTATTTAGGAATCACTGGTTCAGAAAGAAGAGATAAAAATTTGTGCAACTAGTTTTATTAAAATTAGATTTTCTTTAAAAAAATTTAAAAGAAAAAGATAAGTTCAAGTATAAAACTTTAAAAGTATAGCACTTTGCCTTTTCTTAAACCCCACCCTTGATTCTTTATAATATTTAATTTTGGTAACTACTTCTTTTAGCTTTAGCCTTTAGGTATGTCAACATTTTTTGAATAGCAACTTCATGCCAGTTATTAGAAACACAAAAATATTGAAGTAGAAAGATAAATAGTTGTATTTAAACAATGGATTGCTGGGTAGTAGTTAAAAAATAACTCTACATGAAATAAAAAGTAAATTTTTAAAAAAAGTTAAGTTGCAAAAGAATAGGAACAATATGCTACTGTTTACACAAAATTTTAAACACACAGAAATATGAGCATATGTTGTTTATGAATTATACATGAAAAGAAAGTATGGAGACCTATACTGAAAGTTGAGTAGGAAGAGATTAGGAAGATAAGAGGTTGTCCAATCACAAAGTAGATAAGAAGCCCCAGAGAGGAATCCAGACAATACCCGGAGGGCAATGGAGAGTCACTGGAGTGTTTTAGGTGTTTGAGGAGACGTGCAGAATGCTTGGAATAATTAGATTTGCACTTTAGAAAGATTCACTCAGGCTTCTCTGTGAAGAAGAGATTGGATATGGCTAAGATTGGAAAAACAGACCAGTTAGGAGAATGGGGTTATTAATCCAGGTGAGAGATGACTGTGGCCTGAACTGGGGTAATTTAGTGAGGGAAGAAAGTAGGCAAATTTGAAAGAATTAGAGATTTGATAGCAAAGGACTCAATTGACTTGATTTTGATGATGAAGAGGGGAAGAAATAATTTTTCTGGTCATGTGTGATGTGATTCATCCTCTAAATCCAACACTCTTTACAAAAGTATAGAGAATGACTCTATGTGTTACGTTACACCTGGGAGATGCAATTGGCAAAATCCAGCCTGTGGGACAATCCACACAAACAAAGCTTCCAAGCTCTTCCAAGAATAATCTGCAAAAGGGAAAAAAGCTTGGGATAAAAGAAGTAGCCTGTACATCAGTGGTCCTCAACTGGAGGTGGTTTTGCACCTCCATTGGGCATTTAACAGTTGGGAGATATCTGAGGTTATCACAACTTGAGAAGTGCTACTGGCATCTAGACAGAGGATTAGGATGATGCTTAACATCCAACTTTACACAGGGCAGTCCCCTACAACAGTTATGGGCCCCAGTGTCAACTGTGCTGATGTTAGAAAACCCTGCTATAGATTACAAACAAGATTCTTGAACATACCAACTAACTGCAATTTATGGAGTTTCATATTAGAATATGTCTAAAGAATGGACATTTATGACATATTTGTGAACACTGAATGGATATTTGATAATATTAACAACTTATTATTACATTTTAGATGTAACAATGGTATTATAGTTTTTTAAAAGTCCTTATCTTTTAGAAGTATATATTGAAATACTGATGAATGACATTATATGATATCTAGGGACGGGATAGATAGGGGTGAATGATGACTCAGTTGGTTAAGCATCCAATGCTTGATCTCAGCTCAGGTCATGGTCTCACGGTTGAGATGTCATGCAAGAGACGAAGCCCCCCGAGGGCTCTGCGCTGCTCACTGATTCTGCTGCTTGGGATTCTCTCTTTCTCCTCTCTCCTCCTCTAGTGTGCATGCGTGTGCTTTCTCTCTCTCTCTCTCTCTCTCTATGTCCCTCTCCCTCTCAAAATAAATACATAAACAACAATAACAAAATGATTCCAGTTTCTGTTTTGCATGATACCATTCACTAAATGAAACAAATAAACATAAATTATAAAATATTTTTTCGGTTTCTCCTCATTCTACTTTTCCTTCATTCTCCTCTTTTCCTTCTTGTTATTTCTTTCTTTCTTTCTTTCTTTCTTTCTTTCTTTCTTTCTTTCTTTCTTTCTACAATTTATTTAGGGCTATAGACACTTCTGTACATGCTTTGTTAACATACTTTGAACATTTCTTCGTATCATTAAATATTTTGAAAATACTATTTTAAATGGTTCCTAGTATATCACATGGTGAAGATACTTATTTTTTGCTTTAAAATAACAAAATAACTATGTGTGCATGTGCATGAATCTGGTGAGGGGCTCTGATTATTACCTCAAGATAAATTCTTTAATGTTGAATTATTGAATTAAGGATATTAATGTATATCAGCTAATTAGTACAACATATGGTTAAATTTCTGTCCCTAAAATTCTTACCAGTTTACATTCTCAAAGTGAATATTTTATTGCACTCTTACCTCTAAATGTTATCATTTTAGAAACTATATTCTATTGAACCAAGTATAATGAGGTTTTATTTTAATTTGTATTCTTTGGTTTCTTAGGCTAATTTTTTCATATATTTAATAATCATTTGTTTTTTTTCTCTTATGGAATATCCTTGTTTCTGCCAAACCTTTTATTAGATATTTATTTTTTTCCTATTAAATTATATAATATTTTGTTATATTTAAATATTTGCTATTTGGAATAATATTAAAAATAATCTACCTAGTTTTCCTCTTGGTTTTACTTCTGTGTTTAATAACTTTGACACGTAATAATTATTGATTTTAACCAACTAAAATCTATTACTTTTTTCCTGTTTAATGTGTTCTATTATTTTTTGTTGCATAAAAAATTATTATTATCCTGATGTTAACTATCTACATTTTGTTATATTTTATTTTAATTTTTTTTTAAATTTCTTTAAATGTTTATTTATTTTTGAGAGAGAGACAGAATGTGAGTGAGTGAGGGGCAGGGAGAGGAGACAGAACCTGAAGCAAGCTCCAGGCCTTGAACTGTCAGCCCAGAGCCTGGTGCGGGACTAGAACTCACAAACAGTGAGATCATGACCCGAGCTAAAGTCAGAATTTAACCGACTGAGCCACCCAGGTGCCCCTACATTTTGTTGTGTTTTAAAAGAGCTAACTCCATTTAGGCATTAATTTAATTAAATGTTTGTTATGACTTTTTTCTAAATAGCTAATTATGTTGGCACTATTTATTAAATGATTCATTAACTTGTGATATCGAATAGTATCTTAAAATACAATATTATATGTGCTAGGATCTGTTCCTATGCATGCCATCCAATTTACTTACTAAATTATTTATCTTGTTGATGTATTTTTATTATATTACTTATATTGTCTTGTTGATGTATTTTTATTATATTACTTATCAACCACATTTTTATTTATTGTATAGTAAGATGTGTTTTATACTTTATAGATCTCAGAATGTTTTAATACATTATGCCATTATAATTAATTTTTTTTCTAATTTTTTTCAAAAATTTTGTTTTCAAGCATAGTTTTTTTGATAATTACTAGAATCAATTGAAATTTCAATGTTATTTGATTAGGCTTTTGAATGATTTCCAATATATAAAGCAATCTGGGGGTGATTTGACATCTTTAAACTATTTTATTTTCTCAGTTAGGTAAAAAATTTATCTGTACATTCTTTTAATTTCCAAGTGTATTTTTAGTAGTATTTTGATGGATATCGTATATTCTTATAAAGTTTATTATTGAGAATTGCGTGTTTTGTTTCTGTTATACACTAAATCTTTAAAGTGTTCTAACTGGCTATAATTGTACATGAGAAAGCTACTGAATTTTATATTATATTTTCTTTCTGGTTATTGATATTCATTATTTTTGTTTCATTTAAAAATAATTTAATTTTCCTGAATCTTCTGATAAGGCAAATTAATAATTCACATTCAATAGCAGTTTGTACCCATATTTCTTAAAAAATTTTTTTTAAATGTTTATTTTTGAGAGAGAGAGACAGAACGTGAGCAGGGGAGGGGTGGAGAGAGAGGGAGACACAGATTCCGAAGCAGGTTCCAGGCTCTGAGTTGTCAGCACAAGGCCCCACCCGGGACTTGAACCATGAGCCGTGAGATCATTACCTGAGCTGAAGTCAGATGCTTAACTGACTGAGCCATTCAAGTGCCCCTGTACCCATATTTCTGATAGGTGACCATTCTTTTGGCTGTGCTATATAACAGAATTTCCAAAATCCCAATACAGATTGTATTCTTGCTTCTATTTTTTTAAGTTTATTTATTTATTTATTTTTGAGAGAGAGAGAGAGCAGAACCAGGGAGGGGCAGAGAGAGAGGGAGACACAGAATCTGAAGCAGGCTCTAGGTTCTGAGCTGTCAGCACAGAGCCCTACTTGGGGCTCAAACCCACAAGCTGTGAGATTATGATCTGAGCTAAAGTCTGACACTTAATCAATTGAGCCACCCATGTACCCCTGCTCTTGTTTATTTTTTAAAGCATAATTCTTCTGTATAAATATTTAAAGGGAGATAAACAAGTTAATAATGTAAACTTATGTCAGATTGCACTCCCTCAATAAGTACAAAAACCACCAAAAACTTGAACCACCAAACTAATGATCATCTAAAATCTGTATTTGTTACCTAATTCATTTCTATCATGGTGTGATGGTGGTATAATATCCACGATGAAGAATACTGCAACTCAAGACTAGAAGCGAGAAACATTGCTGGCAACAGTAAAAACGTCTGACTTGGGGCTGTAAAATAAAATAGCTTGGTAGGGAGCAAAGATGTCTTCAGGGAAGTAAACTGTGCATCGTTTGGGTAGAGAAAGGCAGTACAGATAAAGACAGCAAGAAGCCACTTGGAAACTGGGTATGCTCAGATAATCAGTATCAGGATAACTGAAATTCACGAAAATTCCCAGTTCTCACTTTGCTTTGCTCCAAGGAATACACATTCTGTGTTGCCTACGGAATATTTATATAGATTAGTATTTTTCTCAGCTTGAATTTATAAATGTGTGTCACACAAATGGTAAGGTTTTCTAAAAGTATTTATCTGTTAAAAACTTCAAACCTAGTAAAAAAAAAACAGTGAAAATTCTTTTCACACAAAGCTTTCTGGACAAAGAAAACTTCACTTTTAAAACCAGTAAGTATTATGAACTTATGTATACCAAGTAAAGGCTAAATGGATGTTGAATGAGCTATGAATACATGTCTTTACTTTTGTAAATAGCTAGTGTTCCAATACCTTGCATATTTTTATAGGATTTTGTTCGTAAGCTTAAACAATGATCACAGCAGACTTATCTAGAAGAAAAATTTTATAATAAATTTCCAGTAGAATTATTGCAATGGACATGTTTAAGAGAATCACATCTTCATAATATCTTGTTCAGTTACAGTTCTAATCAAGTCCGCAAATCATGCCTTTCTATAATGTAAGATAAATGATTAAGGGTCCATTTTGTTGTTAATTCCCATTAGTGCTGATGAGCCCCAAGCACATGTATCAAAGGCAGAGTAGACTCTTTAAGAACCAAGAAATCTTAAATATATTAAAGAAATAAGATATTTAAAATGTCTAAAATTTAATAGCACTTTCTTCAAGATTATCATCATCGTAAGGAAATGAAAGGTGTTGGTAATTCAATCAATAAAAGGCACCCCTTTTTTCTAAACCAACACTGAACAATTACTCCTGAATGCTATAAAGGGAAGTTTTTCTGAAAATACTGTCATTTGTTTGTATCCAAAGCTTTTCTGTAAATACTGTCAACTACCTGTAGCCATTGAAGACTTTTTAGCACTAGAAAACTAAATGAACATCACTACCAAATTGCTCACTACCAACTTGTGTCTGGTTCTGTCTGAGCTCTGCATGTAATCTTCTTTATTGAGAAGCTGGCTTTTCCTGCCTCCTGTTTTTCTGTTTTAGAAACAGTTTACAGAGTTTCTTTATAATCATGGGATGAAAAATGTCTTCCTCTTAGGGCTCTGATATACTGGGAATCCTTCACTTTGGCCCTATACCTGCCAGCAAGCTAATAATTCTATTAAGCAAATTCTAAAAGCAAGTAATTCCAATGATGTCTGACTATTTATATATATTCCTAATTCTCTTTTCTTATGAAACATTATGGATGCATATCTGTGGAGCGGAGAGGCTGAAGTGGTCACAACAATTTCCCTTCACATTATTTATTTTACCAAAGATTGCTCTTAAAGTCTAATTACCTGCTATGGCCAGTGCTACCTTTTGCTTTAAAACTTCCCTTGCCCTAATACAGAAAGATAATTTTGCCAAGTTGGGATAGGAATGGCAACAACAGCAAACAAAAACCTAAATTAAGGAAGAGAGAGTAAATAAATTTTTAATCATACAAAATTTAATACTTATGTTAAGGAACAAAATATTAAAAGTCATTTTATACAGACTGAATTTATATCAGAGTTGAATTTAAAATTGTGAAGCTTTGAGTGATATGATAATCATGTTTTCCCCCTTCAGTTGTACTAAGGGATTGAAATTTATATACTCAATAACTAGAAAAGCATCATAAAGGATCAGACTGGAAGAATCTGTCTCTCTCCATTTTTTGCTGTCACTCCCACAGTGATTTTAATATTTTTCCTATGTCTTTGCTGATTTCTTGTGCCAAACATTGTTTTCAAACACAGACGGTTTTGAAATGAGTACTATAAACTGCATGTTTCTTAGCATAGACACACATTTTACAGGTACTACAATGAAATCTTTAACAACAAGAAATGAAAAATATAGAATGCCTAAGTCTCTTGCCGGTTTCAAACTTTACTAAACAGACTTGTTGTAAGTCTTAAATTTTTAACTATTTTTATCACTTGACTCAAGCTTTATTATCTTTCTGAAACATGAAGGAAAAGAGCATCTTTCCCAAACCAAACTGCATCACATTTGCTTTATCCGTGGTTTTCAAACGTTTTGGGCAAAATTCCAGAGACACTGATGGATTTTATGCATTTAATTCACGTTAAACTGGACTTGTGATTTATACAGGTAGAGTGTGCTTGAGTTTTTTCCCTCTGAGTAGTGGCCAGAACTTATTGTTAATTTATTGGATTTTTTGTAGAAAGTGATATATGCATTATTTGAAAACTACTAAAGTAGTTGCAATGAGTCATATAAATATACTCAATATCTTATGAAAAAAAGCATAAAACTTAAATAAGTATAATAATGGTCTTTTCTTGGATTAGATCAGAGATGTGATAAACGTTTCTTTTTATTAAATGATTTTAGTATAATTGAAAGAGAAACGAGGCAGTGAGTGGCTCTAGCTACGTGAACCTTTTCTGCAGCCGTATATAAGCTACTATAGGCATCTCTTTCTCTTGCTTTCACAAAGATGAAATACAGTCATGCACAGTATAATGGAATTTATCTTCTCTAAATTAGGATTAGCAAAAGAAAATTTAGTGAAAACTCCCAATCCATCTTTTATCGCATGTTATCTATAATTATAAAATGACAATGTGTAGTTTGTGGTATAGGCCACGTAGGTTTATTTTGTGAAATGAAAATATTTTCTTCTGCTGAATGAGAAGCACATGTAAAAATTGTAACAGATTTTTTAAATGATACCATGCTTTCTTGAGATACGTGGTTCCTACATACTTTTCTTTAGCCACCATTCTCTTAGGTTCCTGTCACAATGGTAGCATATTATTTTCAAGTTAAGTAAATTTTGAACATCTGATTTATGGAAAGCCAATCAGATATTTTTTTTCTCGGAGAAACTGTCTTCCCTCCCGTCCCTTCACTGTTACACTCACACCGAAATTCACTCACGCTTCACAGTTTTTCTGTTAGGAGAGGGAGCTGAATCTTAACCACTGGACCACTAGGCTAAGTAGGTGACTTACTCTGTCTTGCTGAACAACTTTCCACTGAATAAACAAACTTGTCTGTAAAAATACTTCAGTCCTCAGCAACAATTGCCATATGTCCTAAATAATAACAAATCATTTCAGACTTTGAAAAAAATGTGCTATACTCATTAATTGTGCAAATATTCATTATGTAAGCCATTCTTACATATGTTATGAAGATAGTGGTTTCCTCTCCTACGTGTGCAGCTAATAAAACTATCAGAATACTCATAGAATGGCATAGTTTTGGCCCAGTTAAAAATATTGTCAGTGCCACAAGTAATTTATAATAGAACTTCCCATGAATGAACAACTAACAAGAAAAACATAATGGCTAGATTTGAAAAGGCAAAGAAATTCTTGATGTTTTAACAACAACAAAAACTATAGCCTTCAGAACAGTTGTTTTGAACTATTACTTAACTTCTTACATTAAGTAAGCAGCACGTGTTAAAACTGAATTTCTCAGAATCTCCATAATCGATCAACAGGAAAACAAGTATAAAAGGAGTGGGCAGTGATCTAACTGCCACTCCAGAGCAATCACAAATGCTTGTGCAGGTGAGCATTGCCCTACTCTAAGGGGGTGCCATTCACTTATGTGTATGGCAACCCCCTCACACCTCAGACTTTTGGAAGTGCCCCACATGCATGGTTTATGTGGTCGCCCTGCATTCACTTATTATTACTTAAGAAGAACTAGAAATTTGGGGGCGCCTGGAAGGTTCAGTCGGTTAAGTGAGCGACTCTTGATTTCGGCTCAGGTCATGATCTCACCTTTTGTGTGATGAAGCCTGTGTGGGGCTCCGTGCTGAGCATGGAGCCTCCTTAGGATTCTGTCCCCCGTCCCCTCTCAAAAATAAATAAATAAATTACAAAAAAAAGAATACCTAAATATTTTGTTTTTGGTGGGGGAAGATATTCCAATCCCCTTTTAACATTAAGGGACCATATCTCAGTTTATTTAAAATATGCTTTTAAACTGATACGGCGAAAACAAAAATTCTGTTTGAAAATCCGAATCATATCATTTTTTGGCAATGAGATTGTGGTAATGAGGGATGAAGTAAAGTTTCACAATTTTGCCATCCGGATTTTTAATAAAATTTATGTGGCTTGGCATATTTAATTTTTATACACCAAGGCTGAATTTTTTTTACTACATCCATTTTGGCTACCTTTCTTTCACATTGAAAAATATAACTTAAAAATTGGAGTGACGCTGTGTTAACACTAAGAAAAAAATCTATGCTACCCAGATTCTTCATCAGAAAACTGAGAAGATGCCAGTACAGTTCGAGGGCAATAGAGTGAAATCTTAGAAAAAATATGGTTGAAGGAAACCTCTAGAGGTTATCTTTCTGCTTCATCCTGCTGGCTTCAGGCAAACTTTACCTAAACTATTGTAGGCAGATGGGTATCTGGACTGTTTTAAAAGATCTTGGGGGAAGTAATTCCATAATCTCTTAATATCCCTTTTTATATCTAATCTATCTGTCCATTTAATTTAGTTTATCTTTGGCAGACATGGATAATGTTACCCTTTAAAATATAATTTGTCATAACCTTGATAATTGAGGTAATGTTTATATATGAAAGAAGACAATCTCTCCTGACAGAAGAGAATATTGTTGTAATTTTAAATATAGACTTTAACATTAATTGTCAACGTAAAAGAAGAATAAATTGTAAATTTTGAGACTAACTGGAGCCAAAGATCAAATTCGTTCTTAATGAGAAGATAATGTCACCCTCAGAAGGGTATCTAACCTTTTTGCATAAGGAAAAAAAATTCTACTTCTAAACATGGATAGACTCTTTTTACACAATAGTTGTTACAATGATCCTTCTGAGATTTATATAGAATCCCGATTTTCAGTGCCTTCACATTTAGTGTTTAATACTGTTTGTGCTCCATTAGCAACACATTTATAACTCTACCTACATATTGTCACCCTTCTATCATTGTTAATAAATGAACTGAACAAAAAATCATTTTCAAAAATTTTTAAATCAAAGAATCTTATGTTTGCCTTCCCAGAATTTTCCTATAATTTTCACAAAGGCACATTATTTTATAATTTCAGAAGTATGACTATTAAATAAAGACATTAAATTATAACTCACATGCAAATTTGTGTAGTCATTTTTAAGTAGTTAAATTACTAGACTGCATGGTTTTTTTTTCAGTTATAATAAAACCCATCATTTCAAACTGCCTACATCTCATTTCTGTAGAGTCTCAGCCAGACAATTAAAATGAGTAAAATTGGATGAATGAGCAAAAAAATCAACCACCAAAAATATAATCTTAATTTATTTTTATTGCATAATATTATACAGATAGAACATCAGATATTTTATTTTACTTTCAGCTATAGTGGAAGCAAATACAGGGACTATTAAATAAGTTCAGTGATTAAAATTTCCTTTTTTTAAAAATTCATTACTCCTTTGGTTTGGATCCAAAATATGTTTCACTTTCTTCTATTCTAGTCAACATTGGGTTTTGTGTATTCTGTTGTAATGCATCTTTTAA
Organism: Panthera pardus; assembly: GCF_024362965.1. NCBI lineage: Eukaryota > Metazoa > Chordata > Mammalia > Carnivora > Felidae > Panthera > Panthera pardus. Next base: position 91,311,888 of record NW_026526991.1, on the reverse strand, counting down.
TTTTAAATGATGCTTAGTTTTCTTCAGTTCATTATGGAAAACAGATGTTCTCAAATACAGCTACTTCCAAACATGTATAAAATATTTGCACAAGAGTTTCTATAATTTGTAGAGTTCTGGTTTTCAGTGTCACCATGTTTGGATTTGTAAAACAATATTGCATGCTGGTTCAGTAGTAAATCATTTGTAATTCTTCATTCATTATATCTCCTCTATTTTTTATTTTAAGAATTTGGTCTTTAAATACAGAATTTGAGGATTTCTGATTTCAAGCAATCCCTTGTGTGTTTGTAGAACAATCTAGGCATATGAAAAGGAGCCAGAAGTTTGGTGCCATTTTAATTTCCCAAGGATAAAGTTTCTCTAAGAATGAGTTACTAAAATCACAAATTTGTGTATCTAGTACAAAAATTACTGCAAAGAAATTTAAACAACATTGATGCTTAAAATAGCTACCAAAAATAAAAAGCCACGTCTTTGGTTTTAACTGGTGACGGGTGGTAATTTACCTAAATGTCAAGGATAAGCAATTGTTTTCAATCCTGTATGTGTGTGTCATGTCTGTGTATGTGTGTGTATATGTATATACACCTTCAGCACCATGTCTTATCTGTTCTACTCACCCTGTGAACTACAGATGACTAATAAGTGGGCCTTCATTTCATCAAGCAAAATATCAAAACCTCAGGGGTTGAAGCCATGGAGGAAGGTCTTCATTACTCTCTTCATGATGCATTTCAGTGTTAACGTTTTTAGCTCAGAGTTACCTCACAAATGACGCAGTGAGCACATGTAAATTTTCTGTTCTTATTTTTAAGTTTCATACTACTGCAAGAGCAGTACCCTTTTTCGTGCTCACACATTAAATTACTACATTCACCTCTTGAGGAATTTACTCACATAATAAATAAGTTTCTCAATTTGTGCCTATCATTGCACTACAGTATGAAAAAGATAGCCAAATAGGTATTATTGATATGTGGACTTTTATCAGCTCAATATAAAACTCCAATATACTTAACCTTTTCCAATATTTTGTCCTCAAAGTTCTCAAGTCTGTCTTCTACACTCTGAACTATATTTCCAGCTAGATTTACATTTGCAAATACTTGTTTCTGTTTTAGACTCGTAATTTCTGCTATCCTCTATAGACACTTCTTCATGGACTTATCAGCTGTAAAAAGGCCTTGATGCTAGAGCAATTTTTTTTAAGTTAATATACATTTGCATTTCATTGTAGCACCACATATTTTATTTGCATTTCAAAATAAGCCCTGTTTAAATATCAGTATTTTTCAATTAATTAAACTTTTACCATACATTTTTTCCACCTATTAGTCAGAATTATTTTTCTTATTTTTTCATATCCATGAAGTAAGTGATATTCTTTTACATAGACATGAAATATTGACATATTAAACATAAGGATACTCAACATTTCCACAAATAAATTTATATTCCTGTTTTTCATGAAACAGGGGACCCTCTTTGCCTTATCCAATATTTCCTATAAAGAAATGGATGTAAAAAATTTCCTCAATTCTAGTAGATGAAAAATAGCAGGACAAATGCTATCATAAAGTATAGCTGCCACCTAGCCTCAGTGACAGTGAGAGAGTAGGGGATGATGGGAACTGAATGACTAAAGAAAACATATACCATGTAAGAGGGTGAACCACAACCCATTTTTGGCTCATTGATGCCACATCACAATCTGGGCATAGTTTTTTATAAGTGACCTGGTGTATGAAATTATGTGTGATATCCTTCCCATGTTAGGGTTTCTAATAACAAAATACACAGTGGGAAAATTTGGCACAAGGCCACAAGTTGGTGACGGCTTTAACACATGGTTGCTGTTGTTGTTTAATCTGTGATAGCATTATTCAGCCTTATTACCCAACTTTACTAATTTTTTCTTCAAATAGCATCTCATTATTAAAAAGAAATGCTACTGAAGCTCCTGGGTGGCTCAAGTCGGTTAAGTGTCTGACTCTTGGTTTTAGCTTGGGTCATGATCTCTCAGTCATGGGATTAGCCCCATATCAGGTTCCGTGCTGAGCATGGAGCCTGTTTGGGATTCTTTTTCCCTCTCTTTCTGCCTCTCTCCCCTACTGGCGTGCACGTGTGCTCTCTTTCTCTCTCGAAATAAATAAACATTAAAAAAAGGAAATGATACTGTGCTTAGAGAATGACTCTTGCTTTTGTTGGTGATACACACACACACACACACACACACACACACACACACACAATCTGTTGTAGACTTACAAGGAAGTTTTCAACAAGTTTTGAATTTGTGATAGTTACGAGTATGCACTGTAGAGTCTAATGACCTTGGGTAAATAAATCTTTTGTATCTTAATGATCTCATCTGTAATATAAGGAAAGAGTGGTTCACATTAATATGATTGTTGGGGGAATTAAATGAGATAAATATATGAATATCTTAGCATACTCTGATGCCTATTAAAAAACTTAGACTTTTTTTTTAAGAGCAGTTTTAGGTTCACAGCAAAACTGAGTTGAAAATGCAGAGAGTTCTCATATACTCCTGTTGCCAAGGATATGTAGCTTCCTTCACTATCAGTATTGCACACCAGAATGCTATATTTATTACAATTAATGAACCTACATTGACACATCATTATCACCTGAAACCTACAGATTTTATTAGGGTTCACTTTTGCTGTTGTACATTCTGTAGGTTTGGACAAATGTATAATGATGTGTAGCTACCATTACAATATTATATAGAATAGTTTCACTGCCTAAAAGTGCTTCCCTTATCTATCCCTCTCTCCCCTCAACTCCTAGCAACCACTGATCTTTCTAATGTCTCCAAAATTGGGGCTTTTCCAGAAAGTCATATAGTTCAAGTCATGTAGTATTTAGCCTTTTCAGATTGTCTTCTTTTGCTTAGTAATATGCATTGAAGGTCTTTCCATGTCTTTTCATAAGTTGATAGTTCATATCTTTTTAGCACTGAATAATATTCCATTGCCTGGATGTACAATTTATTTGTTAACCTGCCGACATTTTGGTTGCTTCCAAATTTTGGCAGTTATGAATAAAACTGCTATAAATATTCATGTGTGGATTTTGGGTGGATGTAAATTTTCAATTCATTTGGGTTGAAATAGCACCCAGGGGGTACTATTGCTGAATAGTATGGTAAGACTATGCTTAATTTCATGAGAAATTGCCACAGTCTTCCAAAGTGGCTGTACCACTTTGCATTCCCACCAGCACTGAATGGGAATTCCTTGTCACATCCTTTCTGGCATTTGGTGATTTCAGTGTTTGGGATTTTTACTATTTAAAAAATCATAAAGATGTATCTCATTGTTGTTTTAATTTGCATTTCCCTAATGATAAATTCTATTGTGCATTTTTGCATATGCCTATTTGACATCTGTATATCTTCTTTGGTGATATGTCTGTTCAGATCTTTTGCCCACTTTTCTCATCAAGTTGCTTATTTCCTTGTTCTTGAGCTCTAAGAATTCTTTGTGTATTTTGGATAAAAATCCTTTATCAGTTACATCTTTTGCAAATATTGTCTTCAAGTCTGTGGCTTGTATTCTTATTTTTTGACACTATCTTTTGCAGAGCAGAAGATTTTAATTTTAATGAAGCTCAGCTAATCAATTATTTCTTTTATGGATTGTGCCTTTTGTATTATATCTCAAAAGTCATCAGCAAACCCAGTGTATTCTAGACCTATGATCCATTTTGAGTTACATTTTGTGAAGAGTGTAAGGTTTGTGCTTGGATTAATTCTTTTGCTTGTGGTTGTCCAGTTGTTCCAGCGTCATTTATTGAGAAGACTGTCATTTTTTCCATTTCATTGCCTTTGCTTCTTTGTCAAAACTCAGTTGACAATATTTATGTGGTTCTATTTCTGGGTTCTTTATAAAGCTCCATGGATTTGTCTATTCTTTCATCAGTACCACACTGTTTTGATTGTTGTGGCTTCATAGTAAGTCTTGAGGTAAGGTAGTGTCAGTCCTCCAACTTTGTTCTTATCCTTCAAAATTGTGCTGGCTGTACTTGGTTTTCTCTCTCTCCATACAAACTTTAGAATTAGTGTGCAGATATCCACAAAATAACTTAATGGGATTTTGATTGGAACTGTGTTGGATCTATCGATCCAGTTACAAAGAAGTGAGATCTTTTTTAAAAAGTCATTTAAATAGAGTTAACATACAGTGTTATACTAGTTTCAGGTGTAAAATATAATGATTTGGGTACCTGGATGACTCAGTTGGTTGAGCATCTGATTGATTCAGGTCATGATCTGACAGTTTGTGAGGTCAAGCCCTGTGTTGGACTTTGTGCTGACAGTGCAGAGGCTGCTTCAGATTCTCTGCCTCCCTCTCTTTCTGCCCCTCTCCCGTCCTCTCTCTCTCTCTGTCTCAAAAATAAACATTAAAATAATGCAATGATTCAACAATTTTATACAGTTTTATGTATTCATCAGGATAAGTGTGCTCTTAATCCTGTATATCTATTCCACCCATTTTCCCCACCCACTTCTTCTCTGGCAACCACCAGTTCTCTATATTTAAGAGTCTAAGAACTGACATCTTGGTAATAATAAGTCTTCTTATCCATGAACATGGACTATCTCTCTGATTATTTAGTTCTTTGACTTTTTTTCATAAGTGTTCAAAATTTTCCCACCATAGATCTTGTACATATTTTGTTAAACTTATACCCACTCTGTCATTTTAATATCTTAGTAAAGAGTAGTTATTCTTATTTAAAAAAATTAGAATGGCATTATTAGCTGAAATTGACATATTCCCATTGATATAAATGAAGGGATCAATACTAATTTAAATGAACATGTTCTGTCATCATTTTGATGAATTAGTGAGTGCTCAGTGATGGGTATATGGGTGTCTGTAATACCATCTATACTTCTGCCACGCCTAAATATTTTAAAATTTAGAACATAAAAACTTCTCAGTTTTACAAATTGATAGTAGTTGTACAGCACAGACAAAGCCATTTCCCCTAGCTTTAAATCCCAGTTGCACAGACTACTAACATGTAAGTCAAGGCAAGTTATTTAACTTCTTTGTTCCTAAGTTTCCTCAGCTATAAAATGATAAGAATAAATTAACTCATTGGGTCACTGAAGATTAAATGTAAGAAACAATGATAGATATATGTTTAGCAATATGTAAATACTAAATAATATATCATTTTAGTGACTTCTGAAGATAAACAAGGTTTTTATTTAAAAAAATTAATGTTTATTCATTTTTGAGAGACAGAGACAGAATGTGAGTGGGGGATGGGCAGAAAGAGAGGGAGACACAGAATCCGAAGCAGGCTCCTGGCTCCGAGCTGTCAGCACAGAGCCCTTTGTGGGGTTCAAACTCATGAACAATGAGATCATGACCTCAGCTGAAGTCGGACGCTTAACCGACTGAGCCACCCAAGCACCCCTGAAGATAAACAAAGTTTTTAAAAAATAAGGCAATATCATTTTGATTATCAAAGAAATATATGCTCACCATAGAAAAAACAAAAGGAAACATTAACATGTTAGTGTCTTTTTTCCAGTATTTTTTCTGATTCATGACTTTTTGTTTTCTTTACATAATTGTATTCTTATTTTATATACAATCTGGTAGTTCCTTTTTCACTTGACAATATGACAAGAATTTGCCCATTTTTAAGTAAATACTGTTTTAATAGATGGGAAACATTCTGCCTAATAGTTTTCTTAAACTACCATTGGCCATTTAGATTGCATCCCATTACTTCAACAACATTAATGAGTATTTTTTAACCAAAGCTTATTTCCTTAGGACACTTGATTACTCAAAGACTTTCAAAAATGATTTCCATTATATAAGTATGGATATTAATCAAACCAATTAAATAAATCTGAGCATACAGGTATAATGGAAGTTGCAAGTAGGGAGGCTTTATATAAAGATTAAAGAAATAATTGTACATTAAGTCAGTGCAGAGCGCCTGCACTCATGAAGTTAGTGATATGATAGGCTTCACAGCCAAACCTCCAACAGATTTGATAATTCAAGTATGCATACATCTTGAATTTCATGGGCTACACGTGAACATTATTATTACTAATTTATACACAGAACACCCTTATGTTATATCTTGATACAGAATAACGCTTGTATTGGGGAAGGTAAATTCTGTTTATACGTCTAACTTGAGAATTAACCATTCTTAAAAGAAGTAAGTAACTACTGTTTCCAGTTAGCATAAGATAATCAATATGATCCCATTGAATTGACACAATAAACTGATGCTTCAGATAACATGTGCAGAATTACGTCCAATAAATGGAAACCTTCATTGGAATTCTTGAACTATTAAAATTATTTCAAAAAGCCACCTACTGATTTAACATAGGAGCCATATGATTCTCAGAAAAAAACTAATGCCTTGAATAAAATCACATCTTCTATTCTGAAATATTGCAATTCCCATGTTAGTTTCCCATGTTAGTATCTTCAAATATACTAGTTTAATTACTTATAATAATTAACAAGTTGTAATGAATAAAGTTATAATAAAAGAAAAATATTAACAAGGAAAAAAGTTGGTAATTATTGGAATTAAGTTGGTATAACAAGGAAAAAAGTTTGTATAATTAAATTATAGGTAACGTCAATTATATAAACCTAAGACACACTGTTTTTAGTTGTTAGTTGTAAGCCATTGCACTGTCATACATGCTTTTATTTGTATATGCACGTGAATCTGTAAAGATCCATCTATCTCTATATAAACAGACTGAGTTTTTTGGGGAAGGGGAAGGAAGTGAGAAAACTTGGGCTAATTTTGATGGAAGACACCCATCCTGGAAAATCCTAAATACATTATTTATTCTTAATTACAGTATCCCACAACAACAAAGGCCAATCTTAGGAAGTCTTAGAATTACCCTGACCAAATCAGTGATATCAATGTAATGAATCAAGAGTAAGCTGTGAGCCTTCTACGTGCTTAGCATTTTGTGTTTGAACAGTAAAATTAAGGTGGAGTTCTTAATGTCAGCAATTTTATTGAAGAGGGTAGGGACATACTGGCATTTCCAAAGCTCTGAAAGTTAGGGGTCTGCTGCATCTCTTTCTAAAGAGTAAGAAGTATAATACAATTCCTGCAAAGTAGGCTTTATACAAAGCACTAACATTTAACCTAAATACACTTATCTCTCAGTACATCAAGTTCTTAATTGCTAAGCATATATTACCAAACTGAAATTGAAGATAAATGAATATTTTATGTGTAGTCTCAAAAGGGATAAGAATTAAAAATTAAATTAAAAGGCACTTGCCAATGTTTTAATTTGCCTGTTAAAAAAGCAAACACAAATATTTGATGCTGACTATATTTCAAATTCCTCAAATCTAATTCAGTCAATCTTAGTAGCTGCAATTTGTAACTAAATAGGATTTTCCTGAATCTTACCAGAATGTAATGCTGACAACAACAACAAAATGGTAACTGTTTTATACTTCTTAATTTACTCTTGCTCTGCTATCATTTGAAATGCTATTGGGTAGCAAAAATAACTACCACTTTTTGAATATTTATTATATACCAGGCATTCCTCTGAGTATTTTACATGTATTAGATCATTTAAACCTCACAAGAACCCTATGGAATACATTCTATAATCATTCTCATTTCATAGAACAGAAAACCGAGGCCCTGACAGGTTAAATGACTTGCGCAGGATCACATAGCTGCTAAGTAGCAATCTGGAGTGGGAATCCATACCCACAATATCTATACAATATTATAATGTAGTGAAGTCTCAAAGTACGTATTTGTTAATGTCAAGTAGACTGAGAGTTGTTAATTCATTTCTCATTGAACTGGAATATGTCTTAACACATCCTACAATATTTTTATTTCCCAAAGATAAAATGAGGATTAGATTTAATTATATGGAGGGCCTTTAGAAATCATTTTGATAAAAGAGAAAAACTAAATTTTGTTTTAAAACATCAACAAGAATGTTGGGAAATCACAGGTTATACTACCTTGTTTAATTCCTCTGTATAAAAAAAATTAAATCATATTGTGTTAAATCCATATAACATAAGGCTGTTATCCATGGGTTGCTTTGAATTTTCTTTAAATTCCTTCTACAGCACTGTATTTATCCGAAGTTAGTAAATCCCTTTAAACCTCTATTTTGTGGCTATCTGCCATGTGCTCTTTTTACCTAGAGGGTAAACCTAATGTTTAACTATGTCCTTCTATTTGCCTTAAGTAAAAGAAAACCCTAATATGTCAATTACAGCCAGCTCTCAATTATCTGTTGTCACGGGACAGAGACCACAATAGCAAGGATAATTTAAATCCAAGAATAATTAGAAAGTCTAATTTTGACATTGTTTTTATTCCTCCCCTAACAAACCTTCCCTGTTTGAACTGAAATAAGAAAAATAGACTTAATCAAATATCACCCATTTTTTGGTTTAGGCTTTTTGTTTTTTTCTTTTTCTTTCTTTCTTTCTTTCTTTCTTTCTTTCTTTCTTTCTTTCTTTCTTTTTCTTAATGCCTCTGATAGACTGGTAAAAAGGTTAATTTGGATAGAAATGTATCAAAAGACATACCAAAAACTGAATGAAGAAGGTAGTTTATATGTGAAAACCTCTATTACTCATTCATTATTTAAAAGATTCTCAGGTAAATTGGGGGGGCATTATGAAGGTAAATCTTGCCTGAATTTTCCCCAGAAGGAGACCATGCCCCCAAATTTGAAAAGTTTTAGATTTCTTTATTTCTTTTTTTCCAGATTTGATCAGCTCTCCAGTCCCTGGGCTGGTGCCATTCCATATCCTAGTGATATCAGCACCTCCACTGACATCTGGCACGATGCCTCCAGTCTGGAACCTTACAGCCAATCAGAGTTGATGATATTGTATTAATGGTTCCATAATAAAATGAAAAAGATGGCCTTCATTTTGATGAAAGCTGTAAAGTAGCTATTGTGCTTGTTTGGTATTGCAAGGCCCAAATGTATTATTTATGCAATTTTTCCTTTGAAAGAAAAACTGAAAGAGCAGATTTCATTTTATGGCATTCAGTCAAAGCTATTGTCTCATGAATGTGAACATTTCTGCATTTTATTTCCTCAGAGTGTAGAAGGCATTTTTCAGAGATCATCTAAGTAGGGATTTAAAAGTTTAAAAACTGCTTTTAAAATAGGTAAGCCCTAATGATTGGATCTATTATTCATACTGGTAGATAAACTAAATCAACACATGCCCCATGAGATCTTCCATCCAGTTGGGGTCATAATTTTTAAGGTCTTGGCTGGTCATTCAGACTTACTGTTTGTTTTAGGAAAACAGAAAAAAATCAGGAATTTTATCATAAAGTAAGTTATCAAGAACAAATATACACAAAAACAAAATATTAAAAATATTAAATCTATTTTGTCTAAGCATTTCATTCTATAATTGTGTAGTAGTTTAATTCTCAAAAAAAATATGTGATAATACCTAAGAAAGGTATGAAAAAATAATCTACTTTAGGAAAAAAAACAAATGCATAAACAAATTTTAATGTAAAAGACAGGTTTATGATAATAAATTATATAATAATTTTCCTGGTGATTTTACATCCATTATCTTATTTGAACAGCATGAAATCTAAAAAATTAGGTTGATTTATTTTTGTGCCTTTATTTATTTTTCTTAAAGCAAGCTTTACATCCAATGGGGGACTTGAACTCAACATCCCAAGTTCAACAATTGCATGCTCTACTGACTGAGCCAGCCAGGCACCAGAAGAATTGACACTTCAGAGGTGAAGTAAACTGTCCAAGGACACATAACAATTTCAGTGCTGGATCTGGTACCTGTTTTTACTCTTCTGATTCCAAAAGAATGTTTTTCCAATTACTCCATGGTTCATTTTTAGGACCATTAGGAACGGTCATGTTGTCTGTGAGCTACTAATGGTGAGGGCTTCTTACTAGAAATTAATAACAAATTAAGCAAACAAATGCATTTCCTGATAGAAGAATACATTCTAAGCCCTAATTTCCTAAGTGTGTGATCAATTAAATTTGCTTACTTTTTTTTTTTTTTTTCCAAAAAGAGATCTATTTGGGAAAATTTAAGTTTTTTTTTTTTTTCTCCTTAGGTGAGTTTCCAGACAACTAACTTTTTCAGTTTTCTCCACATTTTAGCTTTTTGGAAAGGCTGGGTGGCTCCATTGGCTAAGTGTCCGACTCCTCGTTTTGGCTCAGGTCATGATCTCACAGTTGTGAGATTGAGCCCTGGAGCGGGGCTCTGTGCTGACAGTGGAGCCTGCTTAAGATTCCCTCTCCCTCTGCCCCCCACCTACCCTGCTTGTACATTCACAAATAAAATAAAATAAAATAAAATATAGAAATATTTCAGCTTTTCTCCTCCACTTCCAACTCTCTTTTGCAAGAACTAATTAAAATGGTCTCCTCTATAGTCATTTTCTTTTTTTTTTATTAAAAAAAAATTTTTTTTACATTTATTTATTTTTGAGAAACAGAGTGAGACAAAGCATGAGCAGGGGAGGGGCAGAGAGAGGAGACACAGACTCCAAAGCAGGCTCCAGGCTCTGAGCTGTCAGCACAGAGCCCCACGCGGGGCTCAAACCCACGAACTGTGAGATCATGACCTGAGCTGAAGTCGGACGCTTAACCGACTGAGCCACCCAGGCACCCCTATAGTCATTTTCATTTTCATTTATATAAAACACTTTCTTAAAGTCCTTTTTGCGTGACTTTTTTGCACATAAAGGAATCCACATTAGATCCTACCCTCTGGGAATTTAAAGCTTCTAGCTTCTCCCACATCTACTCTGGAATTCTGAGTTTAGAAAATTGCTTTCCTCCTAAGAACAAAATTTAAAAATCCCTTTGACCCAAGTCTAATTCCCTTTATTCCTTCTCTTCTTCACCCCTCGTGGAAAAAGCATCTTTTGGTATAATATATCAAATTTATATTATCAAATACTGTACACTGTGCTATGATAGCAAAACCTGGTTTTATTTTTCAAAGATGCCGCATTTTGAACCCTGTGGAAGACCCAAACCTACTACTCTCAAGGTAAGGAAGGATCTATTTCTGCCTGCCACGGGAGATCCAGGAGTGATATCATCTGGTCCCTGAGGGCTCCTGCTAGGATTTGAAAGAGATACAAGAGCAAGGGCTAAAATGGTTAAAGGCATGAGAGAATCTAGATATAGAATGAATTTCTGGATGGCCTATTTAAGACTGATTCTACAGGGGACTAAACACAAACATTCATGTTTATCTTCACATTGCTTGTGTTTTCATGATCAGAATTTTTCTTTCCGGTATCGAAGTACATGTGCACTCACTTCTAGACAGTGGTATATAATGGAAGGGCCCAATCACAAGACAGAGGTTCTTACCAAATTTTACATATCTGAAATTGTCAAGAGCAGAGCAACAAAGAGAGAAAAGAAAATAGGACATAGGCTAGTGGTGTCAAACTTCCATTTTTAAAATGGGTCATTTAGCAATGAGCTTCCTTTTTCTGAGGAATCTGAAAATTTATTGTGGAGCTGAGGTTTTTCCACTGAGGTGCACTATAGCTTTGAAATACATGATACTCACTAGATCTAACTGGGAAACATATTTGGGGTAAGGTAATGCCAAACTTAACTGCTCTGAAATAAGCCTGGAGAAGACTGGTGCCACCGGTGTGGCTGGGAGCCAACTGTGCACCATTTTGAAAACTGGAATGAAGTGACTTGGATCGAAACTTCCAGGGTCAAAGTGGCTTCATTATGAAATTAATTTACTAGAATCCAACTGGTTTTTATACCCCAAAAACCTAGAGTAAATTTCTTTAATTCTGATGTCACTTGGTAGATAACCTTCTGGTGCAGGTAAACAGAATATATTATTTCTACTTTTGGCCCTTTTTATTCCACGCTTTGATTCCACAGCAGACGAAAATTATTTTAGAATCGCTCCCCTGTTTTCTTCTGTTTCCAATTTTGACATTTCTAACATGTGAGAAAAAGTCCCATCCCACCCCACCATCTCTGCCAAAAGCGTCCTTTTCCTTTTCACTGGTGATTTTCCTACATAATACCCCATTTGCTTTAACTCATACATTCTTTCTTCCCTTCCTTAGTGTGCTCATTCTACAAACACTTGTTAGGCGTTTATTATGTGCCAGTCACTGGTGAGGACACACTCTCTGTCCCCATACAGGTTATACTCTAAAAAACATAAACAGTCATGCAAACAAATATTTAAAAATTTTATAATTAAGTTTGTTTATTTATTTTGAGAGAGAGACAGAGTGAGTGGAGGAGGGACAGAGAGAGAGGGAGAGAGAAAATCCCAAGCAGGCTCTGTACTGTCAGCTCGAAACCCAGTGTGGGGCTCAGACTCATGAACCGTGAGATCATGATCTGAGCCGAAATGAAGAGTCAGACGCTTAACCAACTGAGCCACCAGGCACCCCACAAATAAATACTTAAAGAAATTCTCTTAGGGGTTGTGAGAAAAATATGTACATATTTAAATGGAGTACAATTACCTGTTTCACTCAGGGAAGACTTTAAGAAAAGAGACAGTTTTGAGACCTTATAGAAAAATATTTCCCTATTTCCATTATTAAACATATTTTCAATTTCACTCTTAACATCAGAATTTGCTAAGTTTATCGAGAGTATCTAGACATAATTAAGTTACCTAGACATAACATATGGCTAAGTTATCTAGACATAACTTAAATTAATGTGACATGTCTGCACAGTTACATTAGGATTTCTGATTCCATACTTGTACTCATGGTAAGGGCCTACGTGACATAAGCGACCATGGGTTGTTTGTCTCAAGCTAAATTTCTAAATTAAAAGTAGGAATGAGTACACCGCCATCCCCATCAGGCAGATTACCATTGTAAACCACTCCTGGCTATTTCAGATAAGTTTTCTAGAAAGAAGTATTTTTAATGTCTCTTGATCCCATTTTGATTATTAGAATGAGAAGCCCAGTCTTGTCTAGAACTTGGTTTAGTTTCATTTAGAAGCACTCAGAAATACCTTTTGGAGTTTAAGAAACAACGTTTGATTTATGCAGAGGTATAGGGATAAAGAAGATAAAATTTCTTTGGCGAACTTATCATAAGCTGTCTACAGGCTCTCATATATTATGAATACACTGCGGTCATTTTTTCAATTAAAGGAAAAAATATAACCATCAGGTTGTATGACAAATATTTATTCATCCCCAACTGAATGGTGCAAGAAGAGTGAAGATAGAAAGTGGGACCAGAATGCATCACAGAATCCACACGACTCAGTCTATGGCATTAAGCATTTAAGGTTTACACACAGCAACATTGTGCTGCAGCAGTCACATTCCAAAGTGATTTTTCTGCAATCAGAGTTTCATTCATTACCCAATTTTCATGCAACTCCCCTGGCATTTGAAATATGTTTCAAGGTAGACTCCCCAAGGGCTTTTCCCCTCCCATAATAACTGATCTGCAGTGTCCAAAGATAGATCTAAATATCTTTGGTGCAAATTACTTGAGGCCTGCAGAGCATGATTCTCTGTCATCTTCATCACATTTCACACCTACAGAACTGATAACAGATTAATATCTAGGCTGAAAATATTTCATCAGCGTCTCTGGCTAAGGCATCTTGCATTATTTTATCTGGGGGCACCAATAAAAGGAGGAGGGGGCCCAGAAAGAAAAAAATTTATTTGCACTCAGAGAGGAGAAAAAAAAAAAAAAAAGAATTTCCTTTAGTATTATGAGAAAGGCGACAAAGCTGGTCCTGGCAAAGTTCTCTGCTCCGATTATGTATACACTTTTATTCAATCATTGTATCGCTCCGTGTCTGACATTTGGTCAATAGTGCAATCTACCACCGATCAGAATAAAACAGCCACCCCAGAGCAGCTTAGAATTTCATTAGTTTCCTTTCAATGTAGTCCTTATAACTAGATGTTTATTTGGAAACACAAATTTAAAGTTCAATTCTGTGCCTTGTCAATATTAGTAAAAAGTCAAGGATCCTAGGCATTACTGTAAACCTGATTTTTTTGTTTGTGTGTTATTTATTTATTTATTTATTTATTTATTGAGTTGGAGAAGAGGAGTTGAGGGACAGATAACAGGGCATAAGAAGGAAATATTAAAAATTAAATTTGAAATAAAAAAAGGATTGGAGACAATTTTTACTGGTACAAAAGACTTATTTCTTTAGTGGTCTGGTTTTTAAGTATAAAAAGGCAGAAACTCAAAGAAAAAAATTTTTACGTATGTATTTAGTCTCTTACATATTGTAAGGGATGTTGAAAGTGAAGATTGATGGGGAAATAGTGACATGAACACCTAATGTCATTAATTACAAGGAAACAGCACAATGTGGTGTAACAGAAATGGATTTTGTTCTGTACAGACTCAGATGTGAACAGTGGCACAACCATAAATTAGCTGTGGGCTTTGGCAATACGTTTTGTCCAGGCCTTGATTTTCTCATCTGAAAATGGGGGTGGTGATGCCAACTTGACAAGCCAGACAGGAGACGAAACATGATACAATATATACCTAAAGCAAGTGACATAGTAAGCCCTTAATATTCATTTCCTCTTCACTCTTCTCTCTTTTTATATAGTAATCAGAATAGGAATTAGCCAGTGATCTTACTACATTAAAATTATTTTTATTCACTTTCATACATCCTTTTCCTCATTTATTCTTTCAAGATCTATTGAGTACCAAATGAATTGGTATGTTTTAAGGCTGTAGAGGAACAAATGAATGAATGAATCAACTGAAGAAACTGAGAAATGATGTTCTCACAAGAATAAGTCAAATGTTGTAAGCATTTGTATTAAAGCTTTCTAAGGAAAGAAATTTGCTTAGTCTATTATAAGATTCTCTCTTTTATTGGGCCAATACTGGTTAAATATTTTAACAGAGTGTACTGAAAGAATATGGTCAAGGCATTATTAGTGTGTCACACATAGTCTTAAAATGTTATCTGTTTTTAGATAAAAAGAAATCCCAATAAACTCATAAAAGAGACCAAAACACCTGGTGTAATGGTAGAATTGACAACGTACAGTTTTCTAATAAAATACATTTCATTGCATCGTAACACATTTTTAACTTCTTTCTTTTTATACTTGTAATACACAGCGCCATTCACATTCTGTCCTTGTGTGTGTGTGTTTCTTCATTTTGGTTTAGAAGCGTTAGAACCATTTTCTAAATTACCATGTGTAATACCACATGCAATATTAAACTTCTCATTCATACTTCAGGTTTGAACCTCAGTTGCAATTGTTTGTATGTGGTTTAAACCAGCTAAATATTATTCTATATTTTATTTTCACCACAGTAATGATTTTGGATATTGTAGTTGCAGTTTAATCTGTTTTTATTGGTTTATAAAAAGTGAAAATATATTAGGGAGCACCTGGATGGCTCAGTCTGTTAAGCATCCGACTCTTGGTTTCGGCTCAGGTCACAATCTCACAGTTCATGAGTTTGAGCCCCACATCGGGCTCCACGCTGACAGTCGTAGCCTGCTTGGGATTCTCTTTCTCTGCCCCTTCCCCACTTGTGCATACTCTCTCAAAATAAATAAATAAACTTAAAAGGAAAATACATTAGAACACTATAATATTAGTCACCTCAAAACAATCCCATTATTTTATAGCATTTCGTTGGAGATTTCCATTTTATATGAAGCTTTACATTTTCTAGTGATTTTTCAAATCAGTAACCATTATAATAGTAATTAATATTTATTGAATCTTAACTATGTGTCACATATTGCTCTAAGTTCTTTGTGTATATTTTTCTACTTAATCTTCACAACAAACATTATAAGGTAAATATTATTATTTCCCCTATTTAAGGATGAGAGGACCAAGTAAGGCAAAGAGTCGCCAACATAAAGCGGCAGAACAAGACACAATGTCTACCTCTACATTCTGACCTCTTACCCACTGCACTAGGCTTCATCAGTAACAGAGGAATTTACACATCATTTTTCTATGCACAGGAAAACTCCAAGGTTAGAATACAAATACAGCAGATCCCCTTATTCGTGGTATTGCCTTCCACAGTTTCACTTTCTGTGGTTTCATTACCCCTGGTCAACTGTGGTCCAGAAGTAGATGGTCCTCCTTGTGACACATCATCATGAGGTCAGTAGTAGCCTAACACTACGCCACAATGTCTACATCATTCACCTCACTTCGTGTCATCACGCAAGTCTTTTATCATCCCATATCATTACAAGAAAAAGAAAGGTGAGTACAATGAGACAGGTTGAGTGAGAGACTGCATTGGCCTACATTTTATCATAGTATATTGTTATAATTATTCTGTTTTACTAACAGTTATTTTGTTAATCTCTTATGGTGGTGAACTTACAAATTAAACTTTGTCATAGGTATGTATGTATAGGAAGAAAGCATAGTGTATATAGGATTTGGTACTATCCATGGTTTCAGGCATCCACTGGGGGTCTTAGAATATATCTCCTCACAGATAAGGGGTGGCCACTGTAGTTCCTCCAGCATAATGTACTAAACAGAACTGGAATCAGAAGATAAGTAATAAAACTTTTAATGTATTATTCTTCTGGAAAGACAACAAGATTACTAATAAAGTGACTAATTATCAAATTTCCATGAAGAATAACTTTCAAATTTTTTACAAAAGTCTGAATGAAACATAGGCATGTAAATAAAAGATTTCTGAAGTTGAGTTTCTATTTTATATGTGTAATCCTGAACCCAGAGTTCACTGGTTCTTATTAGATTGATTTTTCAAAATGTGTGGGGCCATTTGTTCTTTTGCTTCTCTTGCCTTCTTTCCTCCTCTGAAGACTCTCCTCACTGCTGTGGTTCTGATAGAGCTGTTCCCTCTCACAACAGTAGGCACATGGTACTTGGTGGTCAATAAGAATATCCCAACTCTCAAAGCAATATCAAAGAGTAGACACATGATCTCAGCATAGTCTGATATTTCTGATTCTCTATCATGTCAAGCTTATTCCTGCCTCAAGGACTTCACACTTCTGCTTCCCTCAAGGTATACTTTCTTTTCCTCAGATATTCTTATACTTTTCCTCTGCCCACCTCATTTTTGTCATTTAGACCTCATTTGAGTTGTCTAGAAGAAACTTACATGATCATTAAGTCTAAATGAGTTCCTATACTTCCCACTTGCTATTTGTGACCTTAGTCCATTTTATTTCCTTCACAGAACTTAGTACGACTTGGCATTGTGTGTCTCCTTCCACTAGAGTGTAAACTCTCTAAGTGTGAAAGAAGAGGACTTCTTATTCGTCTCCAGGTTCCCAGCACAATATACAACAGGTTGGCATTTAAGAGCTGTTCATCAAATATTTGTGGAAAGGTTGAATATGAGGTAACCTTAAAATAGTTTGAGTTGAGTTTCTATCAAATATAATTGATAAATTCTGGGTTCCTTGTTATATGATACCAGCACACAATCACTGTAAATGATAAAAAAAACCTCTGCGTTTATAAGAAATGGATTTTTAAAAAATGCTAGCAGTATTATTTCTATTTTACTTATTATGGTAATTTTATAGCCTACAAGCATTTTGGATATCACTATTTAAAAAATTTAATTAAAATGTTTTAATCAAGGTACTAATAAATATTAACTCCTTTGTCATTATAACTAGTACCATTATAAACAGTGTAGAAATGCACAAAACATGTGATGAACATGACATTTAGGAAGTGAGTAGATATATACAAGAGAGGGCTAGTGTAAGTATTAATAGTATACCTTGAAAATGGCTAGGAGTTAGAGAAGGATGAGATCTTATTAAATGGAGTACTTGGAGGGACCTTCTGGTGGACATAGAACTAAATCTGGATCTATCTGAAACTGTGGAGAAGTTTTTGGTGGTGAATGAGGGGAGAGAACAGCTCAACAGAAGGGGACAAGTTGGAGATGAGTGTGATTTGTGTGGAGGATGTCAAGGAGCATACCACAGGCCTATGAAGACTTCATCTGGGGGGTTGAGAGAAATAAGTTGATGATATCAGGTTATAAATAGGGTCATAAATTAGAAATTTTTAGTTTTTATATTATTTACACTAGACATTCTTGCAAAGAACAATGATTCCATGATACGTATTTTAGGGGAATTAATCCAGCCTTAATGTACAGAATAACTATAATAGAAGGTTAGAAAACCCTTTAGAAATCCTGTGCTGAAGCTCATATGGGAAGTGTTGAACCTCTTGTAAAGGGTGGTGGTGGGGATTGCACGCAGAGGGCAGAAAAGATAACTCATTCAAATTGAATGCTCAATATAAAATATGAGGAAAAGCAGAGTCAGGAGTACTCCTGAGTTCCTATTATTTTTTAAATTATTTTTTTTATTGTTTTAGAGAGAGAGACAGAGAGACACAGCGAGAGAGCACATGAGCAGGGGAGGGGAAGAGGAGAGAGAATCTTAAGCAGGCTCCATGCTCAGCGAGAAGCCCACACGGGGTTCGATCCCACAACTGTGAAACCTGAGCCTACATCAAGAGTCAGCTGCTCACCCCACTGAGCCACCCAGGCACTCCCTGAGTTCCTATTTTTGAAAGAATGGGGAAAGATGAGAGCAATGATGGAAATATGTAAGTTGGAGGTGGATCTAATTTGTGGCTAATTACAAATTTGGTTTTGAATCTCAGGTAACATAATATGAGTAAATAGAAAGTTGCTATTGGAATTTCTCAATCCAGGGGTTTAAGTGAGCGGCCAAGATAAGAGTGATAAATTTGGCAGTAAATAAGCACTGAACTCATAGGTATCCAGGGCTCCTTTATTCGTTAGACGCAGTAGGCACAATACCTGGGGCTCACGATACTTTGATACCCACAAACATGTTTTATTTATCTTTTGATTAGAAGGAAATAAAAAACCTTTTAGCTCAAAAAATGTTTTATTATATCATATTAATAAGTTTGTCTTTATACCCATGCAATCATAATTTATAACTTAATGATTTGTTTTATGAAGGAAGGGGCTTGTGAAGACAAAAGTGCCTAGGCCCCATGACAATCATGATGATATCTTTGAGATTTAGCCATAATGGTGAAAATGAATTATTAGGAAGTAAGCAAAAGCCAAAGACTGAGTCTTATAGCAATGGTTCCTGAGATTTGATCTTCCCTCTGTATGCACATTCATGCGTATGATACACCTGTGAGTGTGCACGCTTGTGTGTGGCATGTAGAGTACGATCTCACTAACTAGATGCTGGGTACCTGGGATGTATGCTTGCCAGCCAGACCACGGTAGCTACGTCTTATCCAGGCATGCACTCTAGCCAACTTTCCATACATGGATTCTATCAACTCCCTCAGCCCCAACTTAAGGGATCAATTTAAAGGCAATAAAAAAAAGAGGTAATTTTAGCTTTCACAATCCATTTTTCGTTGTTTAGAGCCAACATGTGTCATTTTTTGAAACAGAAAAATAAATGACATAAAGCAATTATTATAGTGGTTTTAACTATGAACACAAGGAACAAAAGAATGCAGGATTCACTCAAGAAAACTAATGCAAAATAAATGGTATTTTATCGTTTAAGAATGGTAAGGACCCTTTCGCCATACGTCTGATGAGCCACATGATTCTTCAGGTCTTCAAACTGAGTACTTACGGTAACGTAAGGATATAAAATATACTCTCCAGGCTCTGGGTCCCAATACTAGTGTTTTAAGAAAAAAAAATGTTATGTGTCATTCATATTTTCTAAGTATTTTAAAAATTTTTTCCATCCTGGATTCCTCTCATGTTAAACATCAAAGAATTGCTTTAAATTGTATTCCCGCAAAGATGTATTTAAAATTTATCTAAAATTAGGTTGATCACAAATTATTCCTGTTTTTTATTCATTTCTGAAACTGTGTTCCTTTTATTCCTAGACAAGCTTTGCTAAAGGAATGACTATATTTCTTTAACACTGAAAATAATAGAGTTGACTGTGTATTTGAGCAGGTTGACAGTTTCACTTAGCAAACTCACCCTAAATTCTGAAAACAAACCTTACTGACAGTTGGCTGACAATGGTTGAGATGACAACAGAAATAATTTCCAGCAGTAACAAAAACAGATTTAAGCTAGTACACACAACAGGACAAGCCTTTTCTTTTTAAATGATATAAAAAAGGAACACAATCAAAGGAGAAGGAGGCAACGTGCCCATTAGGTAAGGCACAAAGTCTCGGCCTATTGCAGTAAGTTATTTACAAAATCAAGTTATAGTGTATCTTTTGTCCTCACCAGCAGGTGCAGCTATTAAGCAGGAAACATTCAAATATAATATGGCCTTGAGGGGGAAAAATAAATAGACGGTTCTCTTC
Organism: Panthera pardus; assembly: GCF_024362965.1. Lineage (NCBI taxonomy): Eukaryota > Metazoa > Chordata > Mammalia > Carnivora > Felidae > Panthera > Panthera pardus. The sequence continues at coordinate 91,291,477 of NW_026526991.1, read as the reverse complement.
CCTTCCATTACAAATGCCCTACACCAGTATGATAATTTAATGATTCAATTTTATTTGCCAAGAAAAATTAGGCATTTATTTGGAGCCTTGAAATCACTGAACTCTGAATGCTTATGTGTGATCAAATCTTACCCTGTGTATGTATGTAAAGGAAATGCCTTTTGTGTCCTCTACTCTATACTAGTAGTTTCTCTTCAAGCATTTAGCAGAAGCTTACAAGTAGAGTGTATGTTTAAGGCAAGGTAAATCGGCTATACATTTCTTTTCTAATAAGGTGACCTATCCAGGCATATGCTTCAAAGAGCCCTGGTTTACTGAAAATTGACCAGAGTTCACCTCCGGAAGTGGCATCATAATGTGAGTAAGTGCTGGAAGGTAGCCTTGATTGTGCCCAACTCAAGGCAGATGGATAATAAAGCAGTGAATGTGGAAAGTACACAGTGTGCAAACTGTGTTGGGAAAATTTGTAGAGTGCAAAAAGGAGCTGAGGAACCCAGAAAGCATAGGTTTAAGGAGCAGAGACACAAGTGAGATCAGGCTGTGGAAGTGGCAGGGTAGAAATCAGCAATGAGTAACATTTCACGAGCAGGAGGAGGTAAGGATAAAAAGTCATCACCAGTAGCAAATGTAAGTAATTGACTTCCCATACCCACCCCATTGAAGATGGTGATTAGAAGTTTCACGGAAAGCAGTATGATATGAAGCCTGACTGCAGAGGGTTGAGTGAGTATGAAAGATAAGGCAAATTTGAAACTTCCTTCAAGTATCTTGGGTATAAATGGAAGAAGCAAGTTAGACCAGTATTTGGGAGAATGAATCTTGAAGGGGAAATAGGAAATGGAGTTTAAAGGTATCATACATTTTAGAGATATGAAAGTAATATTTTTCCACGAGGTCTAGGAAAGGATGGGAAAGGCTGACCTCTGAAGCTCAGAAAACAGCACTGGTTTTGATGGGGAGGTGCTCTCTCTTTCCAAGATAGTGGGAAAGTGAAAAAGATGTGGGTAGACACAGGTAATCGGTTTTTTGTTTGGAAAGGATGGTCAGAGTATTATCTAATGTTTTCTATTATTTCTTCCATGAAATAGGCAAGACCATTTGCTGAGAGTGAAGGGGCAGGAATATGGCAGATACCTTAAGTGAAGTGGTCAATCTTTGAAATAGATGCCGATGACTAATAGGCAGCTGGAAACCATAATTCTCAAAGGCACCATCCACAGTGCTTGTCTGTGGTGTTTCCTTCCAAGGGATCAAAGTGTACAGTAAAACTAATTCATAACTTGGGATATTTGGAGAGAGAGAATGATAAAGAATACCCAATTGATGAAACGATTACTCCTCATGAGAAAATGGGTGGTTAAAGGAGTATAGGCCATGTAGGGACTGTTGTATGTCTTACCGATCATCATGACTCCAAAATGGATATAAACACTTACACAGCACATGGTTAAGGACAAAATAAAATATGGTTGAGGGGTGCCTGGATGGCCTAGTCGGTTGACTCTTGATTTCGGCTCAGGTCATGATCTCAAGGTTTGTGAGTTCAAGCCTCGCATGACTCTGCGCTGACAGCGTGGCGACTGCTTGGGATTCTGTCTCCCTCTCTCTTTGCCCCCACCCCCTCGCTTGCTCTCTATCTCTTTCTCAAAATAAATAAAAATTAAAAAAATATATAAAAGATGGTAGAATGAAAGATAGCATGAAGTGGCTAATGGAAACAAAGAAGTGTGTGCCTTGATAACATTAAAATTAATAGTACTACTAATGATGATACTAACAAACATTGAGTGCTCATATGTGCCAAGCCCTGTTCTAAGCAATTTAATTGTATAATCTCATTTTAATTCACACATAGGAATATGACATAGATACTGTTACTACAATTTTACAAGGTTCAGAGAGGTCGAGTGATTTAACGAAAGCCACAGAGATAATAAATGGAGAAAGGAGGACTCCTGAGCTCATAATCTGTAAAGGAGTGGGAGTAGATGGATGGAAAAGATAATGTAGAGGCTTAAGACTGTTTCTGTGGCAGCATCCTTCCTCCTTTGCCCCTCTCCTACTTAGTGTGTCTAGTCCACGACAGGTATCTGCTAAAATGTTGAGTGATGGTACAATCGAGGGCTTTCACTAGAAATGCTGTGGGCCATGCATTTTCCTCTGTGAAATCATTTAAAATAGAGAAATAGAGAGGCTTTGAAACAAACACTTTTTAACATACACTTTTAACATACATTTTGGTTCTTTTGGTAACAATGATAAAACATAAATGAGATAATCAACAATAACCAGGCAATGGTGACAGCCCTTGTATATGATCTCTGTTTCTGAAACATTTAGATAATTTCACTCAGGGTGGCTCTGGTCTAGATTTTGCATGACCTTATAAATGTACTTCTACTTCTCAGACTCTCATTTCTAGTAGACATACTGTGGTCTAGGATGTTACTCAATCTCACTGACTTATTATAAGGTAGAATTTTATTTAAGAATGTAAAGCAGGATTTCACAATGTCATTTGAAACACATGCTCTATTTTAGTAAACACAAGCATCACATGTCCTGCTTTAATGTTATTGGGGAAAAATTATGAAATATTGTGGAAAAAAATCAGAGCTCTGGGCAAGGTGTTGCTTTATTTTTAAATTATAGACTGGTTCCCGCCCCAGCCAGTTTTGAGAATCAAGGTCTTAAACACCTGAAGTTCTAGGTAACTTATGAAATTAAAGAATAGAAAGGATGTATATCAAAGTTATATTTAAAATATTATGCACATTGTGTTGGCTATAAATATCTTTCGCATTTTCAGCCAAGATACTGTTACTTTAATCAACTCCAGATCCTTGAGATCTTAAATATGCTAAAAATTTTTCTCTACACATATTGTTTTCTGTTTTAGTAAGCTATTAATTCAAACTGAAATCTGTAAATTTAAGTTATGGGGAATTAAATTGCAAAAGGTTTAATTAGAATATCTTAACAGGTAAGCAATCAACTTTCCATCATAACCTTGTATACTAATTTAATTTTTCCACAATATTTTCATCATATCTGCAAAACTTAGTAAAACAAAACCACTTAAAAATTCAACAAATATGTTCAAATGCTAAATCTGTAGGTAAAAATAGATGTAATAGATGTTTTTCCTTGAATATTAGCTTCTAAAAAAGCAGCAGATAATTTAAATATCAAAGCTTTCTAATTGAATATAAGGTTTTACCGGAATGTTTTTGAGTGCCATATATGGAAAATTTACTGAAGAAAGGCAAAATGAAGCAAATAAATGAATAAGAGTAATGTTTTACTTCTCAGTGTATTCAAACACAATTTAGGCAGCACAGTATCTAAGTAAACCTTAGTTCTAAGAAACAGGTTAAATATTTTAATTTAAACGATAAAATAATTATAACTTGATATTATAACATTGTATTGGATCATATTTTTAAATTTTTTTTTTTCAATGTTTTTTATTTATTTTTGGGACAGAGAGAGACAGAGCATGAACGGGGGAGGGGCAGAGAGAGAGGGAGACACAGAATCGGAAACAGGCTCCAGGCTCCGAGCCATCAGCCCAGAGCCTGACGCGGGGCTCGAACTCACGGACCGCGAGATCGTGACCTGGCTGAAGTCGGACGCTTAACCGACTGCGCCACCCAGGCGCCCCGATTGGATCATATTTTTAAAGAATAGAGGAGAAAAGAATTGTATGTATTGGGATAGCCTTGAAAATAAGAATGCACACATATGTTTAGAGTCTAAAAATGTCAGGTGACTCTCATCTGCTTTTTTTTTTTTTTCTACTTCATTTATGTTTGGCGTTCATGGGAACCAATTTCTGGCAATGCTCCAAATCATTTTTTTAAATTTAATTTTAAAAGGGCTTATTTTTATTATAAAAATAATGCAGGCTTATTTTAGAAAAATTGGAAAACCAATTAAAGTAAGATGAAACAATCACCCAAGTCCTTCCCAGATAGAACTACAGTTAGTATCCTGATCTGTTTTCTTGAATATTTTCCTAAAGTTTTGTTCAGTTGTGGCATTTCTGTCTTTGCCCTTTGGTGGTTGTTGTTTTTATTATGTCTTCTATTTTCTGAAAGTAGTGGCACCCACAAAGAAAAGATTGTTATGCAGAAAAAAAGGACAGCATTAGATCCTTCTGGAGGTTTTATGCAAGACATACAGCAGTAGGGGAAAGCATAAGAAAGAACGGAGTAACCATCTGGGCAGTCTAGATTTATTCTGACTTATGGGACACACACGTTTCTTTGGTGGTATCAGGGTGAAGGGCTCTGCTCCATGCAGGCACTCACAAACCCAGAGTGATGGAGGCTCACCCTCCTGACACATTGTCAGACTCCACGGCAGGACAAAAAAGAACTTAGAAATCCACCCCCCGCCCAAACTTTCCATTGCTTGAGCCAGAAAGTGGCCTGCATCACTACTGCCTTGTCCTCCTTGGCAGCACTAGTCACATGGCCTTCCCTAATGGCAAGGGGGCTGAGAAACATAGGGGGGCAAAGACAATATTTGGTGGGCATCACATCATGCTAACAGAAATGGAGAAACAAAATAGAGAGATTTATAGGTTTGTACAATTTAAGTTCAATTTAATTTCCAGGCTAGATTTTTCCAATTGCTCTGAAGTCTAAACTCCTTTTTTGGGACACGCCTTTTTTTGGAATTCACATTTACTATCTTAATAGAATTTTTAAAAATTATGTACAAATTATATATTGTCTTAAATGTTTACTTAATGGTTTTATTTGTTTTGCCCCACAGATTTACATGCACAGAATAAGTGTTAGGCAACATTTATTCCATAAATATTGGTCGGTAACTTAAATGTTATCCATAAATATTGGTCGGTAAGCTGAGGCTTACTGAAATATGAACTGTATTTTGATATACTAATAATATATCTTGCCAAACATGGTATCTTATTTTTTGCTACTTCTTTGCTGGAAGCGTATCACTCACCTGCTCATATGCAGGGGATTCCCATTCTTAAAGAATAGAATATGAGCTCCTTAGCATGGTGTATAAAATTTTCCAACATCTGTTTCTTTCTTAACATCTTCTTTAAGAAGATGAATGGATAACTCCATTAAGAATGGATGACTCCATTCATCTCCTACTTGATATTTTATGCTGTCCCAGCACCTTTCGTTTCCTCAGTACATCGCTGCTTTCTCTTTCAGTGGCTTTGCTTACATAGTCATGGACCATCTTTTTCAATGCCAATCTTTTCCCAGAACACACCAACATTTCCTGATGAATTCCTAGTCATTGCCCTTAGACTCCGCTCAGACGCCATCTTTTCCTGGCCTTGGCAAGTCGGAATAACTTCCTGCCTTTTTTGTTCAAATAATACCCTGAACCTATCTCCATCCTTAGACTACTAGCCATAATGAAGTCTTAGTGATTGTCCCCTCTACCAGATGGTGAGCTTTTCCAGGCCAGAGACTCGGTCTAATTCATCTCTGGGCCCTCACACCTATCATGATAATTAATTTATATCTTTGAAGGTTTAATAATTGGAACCAACTGATGGAACACTCTTAAAGTCTTTCCTTTTTCTTTTACACAGTTCCTGAAGTATACTCTTTAAACCCTTCTGTCTGATTTATTTTATTCATTCCATACGGGCTCTTCCAAAGTTGGAGGTTATAGACAACATTAATTCAGAATGATTTTAAATAGGAAGAAATTTTGTTCCATGTTTCAAGGGTTGCTTTCTGCACCGTAATACAGAGGGGTCAGTTAACTTTAAAGTGTGCCTCAGATAGGCACAATATGCTCCTTCTCACCCTGGTAGGCCTTTCAAACTATTATGCCTTTCCAAGAGCCAGAAGTACAGATTCTATGAAAAATGAATTATTAATGTCTGATTTTCACAGCAATAGAATATCTTTACCCAAAGAGTAGCATTTCTTCCATGCTTTCAGACATTCTTTCTTAATATAAAATCCTGACCCTTTAGTAAGGTGTCTTTTTGAATCACGGATTTGCTGACTTTAATAAACACACTGTCGTTACTTTTAATCAGCACAGAAGTTCGGTTTGTAAAGTTTATGGTCAGATTAGAATCAAAACTACATGTGAAGAGTGATGAATAAATATACAAATGAGACTAAACATTTTCTATGTAGCAAATGTAGTTTCCAGATAAATTCAAATGGCGGCTTATTTTTTATTTTCTTATTTTTCTGAAAGAGGTTCTCTCTGTGTAGTGATAAATCTCTGTTTGGCAAGGGGAACACTTACGTACAGTAGGAGACAGTACCCAGATTTCTGTCTTCTTCAATCTCACATTGCCATCCTCTCAAACAACTCATGGACACAATTACACAATTTGCTTTTCATTTTGCATAGCACACAGATGATTTCCTGCAGTTACAGTTGAAAACCTCTCTTTACCAGTGATTTGACATTTAAAAAGTGTGCCATTCCAAATTTTAAAAATTAAATCAGTTTCAAAGTGTTAAGGAACAGTTATAACTGATTTTCTACATATTGATTATATGGTCATCTTAAACAGATATTTAACTTTCTTTTCCTTGAGATTCTAATTGCACTTTATTGAAATGATGGGAAGCGTTTGTCCATTCCCAGTCCAAGTCACTTATATAAACTCCAGGTAGGCTATTTACAGTCTTCAAACATCCAGAGAGCAATTTAGCATTTGTCTAAGGGTGGTTTTTCAGTAAATTTAGTCACTGTACATGTAGGACAACTTGCATTATTTTTTGATTTGGTAAATATACAGCTGTGAGTGCTCCTGCCTAATCTTTCTAAAATGGCCTAGCATCATGGTAATTTGCCAAACTGCCTTTTGAAGGCCATTTATTAAGTTAGAAAGGAAGAAAAAAAAGATTCTTCAAGCTTATTGGATAACTCAAAACCAAATACAGTGCCTCATTCTAACAAAGGTTATTGTAATTCTGCAGATGATTTGAGGCATTTTGTATAACCTCCATCAGAATGTTTTTTTTTTTTACAGATTCTAAAAGGAAAGCCATCTAAATGACACCCTTCCCCTCCGAAGCCAAAAGAGAAGCCCATGTTGCCAAATCAATGCCCAGAGACACTCGATGCAATTTAGACTGTGTTTCAGCATCTGTGACTACCTTCACAAGACTCCTCCAAAGTCTAGGGCATTGTTAAGATGTCTTCTTATTGCTACTTTATGAGCCTGAGAGGAGCTGCTTGGTCTCCACCAATTATATTTTCTCAGAGTTTACCAAATTTAGTCCTCCTTTCACATCTGGTCAGAATATATACAATAACTTTGGACCAGAAGAACTCCCCAGAAGTTGTTTTTCGATATAAATCAAAATACACTGTTTTCACAGTGAATTATTAGCTATTATGAGAACACACATAAATTATCAATTATGACCTTTCCCCTTAAATGGCTGCTTTCTATTGAGTTAGAGATATGTAACATGAAAAACATGAATTTTACCTAAGATGGAGAGACCTGATTAGTCTTTTCCTCGTATATTAACATGGACCAAATCATTAAATTTAGCCATATGTTCTCTGACATTTTCACACTGAAACATGTATTGCATATTTTCTGTATGGCAATAAGAATATTGGACAATTTTATGGATAAATTTTCAAATGGCACGAGGTAGGAATAATTACCTGAGATAATGAAAGCTCACAATATTGAGATAATTTAGCTACCATCATCCATCTAGTTTGCTAATGAGTCCTGATTCTAGCATAAGACTACTCAGAGGGTCTGAAGAGATGGGGCACAGAGCAGGTAGGTGTGTGACACTAGAGGAGAGAATGATGAAAAGTAGGTGGTAAGGGTGGGAGTGGTGAGCATAATACCCAGGGAAGGTGCCAAAGGGGGAGGCTGGGGATGAAGGCAGTCAGCAGCATGTAAGTCTGTCCCAACTGTATCCATATACTGTCCCCAGGAATCTTCCAAATTCTCTACCCACATGGCTGAGTTCTGTCATTGTCACTATTAGTAACACTGGGCAGCAACATATAACAATATGAGCCCAGGATTTGGAGTCAGATAGACCTTGATGCAAATGCCTGTTTCCTCACTTACCACCTTTGTGTCATTAACCAACTGAACAATTTCACTGAGTTCTAGTTATTACTATTTTGTAAAAATTTTATTGTATTTCCCCCTCGATGACTTAATTAAAAATAGAAAGCACTTAGCAGTGTCTCTTACCTAGTAAATACTCAAAAAATGTTAATTTTTTTTCTTGTTTCTTTTGCTCACTTTTCTAACTTCTCCTTCCCTGTCAACCAACTAAAACTTTCTGATTCCTTCTTATTCGGGCTTTTCCATCTGACAGGCTTATTCCTGTATGTTTCTTCTGAACTTCTAAAGGCAAACAAATGACATCTAGCAGTTCACTTTTTAGTTACGCCAAATAAATACAGAGCTTAATGCAAACTGTTAGGGACATTCCCAATAACAGGCTTGGGGATAAAGTGTTCATGAGTTGCACTGTGGAATCAACTCAACATGTCCCAAATCTGCTCCACCTCTTTTGTTCCACCTCTTAGCAAATGATATCATTATTTATCTAATTGCACAAAACATTAACTTTGTTAACTGTGCATCATTTTTTCCCCTTCAGCAACATTAGATATTCTTTTTTTAATAATCATATCATTATTTATTTATTTAACATGAAATTTATTGTAAAATTGGTTTCCATACAACACCCAGTGCTCATCCCAAAAGGTGCCCTCCTCAATGCCCATCACCCACTTTCCCCTCCCTCCCACCCCCATCAACCCTCAGTTTATTCTCAGTTTTTAAGAATCTCTTATGGTTTGGCTCTCTCCCTCTCTAACTTTTTTTTTTCCCCTTCCCCTCCCCCATGGTCTTCTGTTAAGTTTCTCAGGATCCACATAAGAATGAAAACATATGGTATCTGTCTTTCTCTGTATGACTTATTTCACTTAGCATAACACTCTCCAGTTCCATGCATGTTGCTGTAAATGGCCAGATTTCATTCTTTCTCATTGCCAAGTAATATTCCATTATATATATATATATATATATATATATATATATATATATATATACACACCATTATATATATATATGGTATATATATATACCATATCTTCTTTATCCATGCATCAGTTGATGGATATTTAGGCTCTTTCCATAATTTGGCTATTGTTGAGAGTGCTGCTATGAACATTGGGGTACAAGTGCCCCTATGCATCAGTACTCCTGTATCCCTTGGGTAAATTCCTAGCAATGCTATTGCTGGGTCATAGGGTGGGTCTATTTTTAATTTTTTGAGGAACCTCCACACTGTTTTCCAGAGTGGCTGCACCAATTTGTATTCCCACCAACAGTGCAAGAGGGTTCCTGTTTCTCCACATCCTCTCCAGCATCTATAGTCTCCTGATTTGTTCATTTTAGCCACTCTGACTGGCATGAGGTGGTATCTGAGCGTGGTTTTGATTTGTATTTCCCTGATAAGGAGCAACGTTGAGCATCTTTTCATGTGCCTGTTGGCCATCCGGATGTCTTCTTTAGAGAAGTGTCTATTTATGTTTTCTGCCCATTTCTTCACTGGATTATTTGTTTTTCGGGTGTGGAGTTTGGTGAGTTCTTTATAGATTTTGGATACTAGCCCTTTGTCTGATATTTCATTTGCAAATATCTTTTCCCAGATTTTTTTTTTAAGTTTATTCATTTATTTTGAGACAGAGAGATACAGTGTGAGACGGGGCGGGGCAGAGAGACAGGGAGACAGAGAATGTGAAACAGCCTCTAAGCTTCAGCCCAGAGCCCCATGTGGGACTGAACTCATGAACTCTGAGATCATGGCCAGAGCCAAAGATCATGACCTGAGCCAAATCGGATGCTTAACCAACTGAGCTACCCACTGTATGCCAAGCATCAGCACAGCTTCTGGTTCAGTAATTGAGCACCCCTATTTCAGTCCTTAGTAAGTATTTGTACAATGAATAAACAGACATATGAATGAGCCACTGCCTCTTCCTTATTTCTTTATCTAATACATCTCTAAGTAGCCGTCCTATTTTGTTACCCCTTAAATCATTTTCTTCCCCATTTTCACTGCATTACTGCAGGTCACCATTATCACTTGCCTTAATCACAGTAATTTGTTACCAGATGAGGGTTCTCTTAGGAATAGTTGTGGCTTTGGGGGATTTTAGAGTAATTTAAAATAAAAAAAAGAACAGTCTGACATGAAGGTACTTGATAGATTTTGGTATCTTCATGTAGCTAAACCAACACAATATGAGACAGGTAATCTGACTCATCAGGCTTACCTCACAGGAGTTAGTTTTTTCAAAAAACTAGGCAAACCACAAGAAGTTAGCAGTTTCAAAAATTGTGATATAAATGATATTGTCCTGACAACATGTCACTTTATGGTAAGATACTCTTATCCCTGTTGTGAGCTCTTGGTATTTTGTGACTCTCTACCCCTGGACTTCAGTAGACACTTGGTACTTGCATATCTATTCAGTTTTCAGCAATAGACAAATACTTAGAAAGACATGGATTTTATGTATCATCTTGGAGACAGCTGAAGAGAATTCTAGGATGAAGTGAATAGAGGTAACCATGGGGAGGCTATGCTGAACAGATTGAAAATATAGAGTGGAAAGCCATTATGATCCTATATTAGGTGGGATGCCAGACTCTGTGGTTTAGTGATGGATCCAAATAACCCTCTAATTTCTCCTGAAATTACCCTAAATGATATTCATCCAGCTGGTCTTTGTGTCCAGTCTTGTTTCTCTTCAGTCCTCTCTTCACACTTTGACTAGATTGATCTTTTAAAAATTTGCCATTTTGAAAGTATTTCATGGTGCCTCATTACTGTTGGTATAAATACCTCAGCTGGCATTGAAGTCCCTTAAGGTTTGGCTTTGGCCCCTTACTCCTCCATCTGGCTCTTTGCCACTCAACTCTTTTATATGCTTGAGTTCTAACCTGTAGTACCAGAGACTTATACACTTTATCATCATTAATCTTCTGGCACATATTTCACACTCATTAAATATGTGTTGAATGAACCGACTGCTTTCGGATATCCTACTCCCATCAGTGTCCACCTTTCTAACTTATTTCTAATTATCACTAATAGTATTATCATATTTTTATCCCAGGATCTGACCCAGAAATCGATCCAATTAATATTAAGTATTATCTGTGGCATATATTGTCCAGTGAAAGATTTAACTGGTGATTATGTTTTTGAGAATTACTTTTTGACCACCTAATTTCTTTGTTTTTCATTTCTCTTTGTTGAAACTAGTTCTGTGGGATCGATTCAA